>NW_007731937.1:36859-58643 GCF_000696425.1 Galeopterus variegatus
TCAGCGGCCAGTTTGTGCAATTTCCATAATGACCAATAATGCTCTTGTTCGAGTGTAATGCACACGCAAATGCACTCAACCCTCTCCCGCTGCCCTGGGCTGCTCTCTCAGTGTTCTAAAGGAAAATGGACCACCTGCAAGTTCTGCAGCTTTGCTGGTTTCTCAGCATGCTCCCTCTCTCCATGGGGTTTGAGAAGAAAGCATCTGGCAGAGTAGTTCACAGCCACATTGTCCCCATCAATGTGATAAGACATGGACAGCTGCAGGAAGCACAGAGGTCTCTGGGGCTAGTGGTAGTTCAAGGGTATGTGGGATCCTGGCTGAGGAGAGGTGGACCTGGGGCCCTGAAGGGCTGGCCGAAGGGAGCATGGGTGCAGCCCGAGCACTACAGAAGCAGTAACTGCATCCACTGGGCATGTGGCCCACGCTTTTCATTTTGAGAGATGTCGCCAAATACCCCTGCAAAGAGCCAGTTTATGTTTCCACTAACAGTACACAAGAGTGCCCTTTTCCCTACCCCTGTGCTGCCACTGGGTCTTACCAAATTTCTGAATTTTGCCAATCTAATAGATGAAAACAATGTCTCGTTTAAAATGTACATTTCTTTAATTATGAAAGGCAGTTTAGGTCAAAGGATACATAATTACAGGTAGACAGAAGGAGCACATGTCAGGAACTCTATTGCACAGCAAGCGGTTATACTTAATGATGATATACTGTATTCTTGAAAAATATAGAGAGTGGATGTTACGTGTTCTTACCGCACTCACACACACATAACCGTGTGAGGTAATGAGTTTGCTAATTAGCTAGATTTAACCGTTCCACAATGTATATATTCTTCAAAATATCATGTGGTACACAGCAAAAATACAATGTTATCTGTCAACTAAAATATAAATAAATAAATAATAGAAACATGCTACTGGCCATTTGCATGTCTTTTTGTCTGAGTTGTCTGTGGTTTCTGTTTTGTCTTGTGTCTTGCCCTTTTTCTTTCCGTTAGGTTATCATTTTCTTATCGATCTATAAGAGCTTTTGATATATGAAGTAAACCAGGCCCTTGTCCTATGAGGAGCAGATATTTTCCCCCTAGCTTTCTTTTAGTTGACTTTTGAGTTTATTTATAGTACTTTTTAAAGTTCAGAAAATTTAATTTTTCTACTGAAATGAAGCAGTTCTCTACTTTTTCAGTTTAGAGTTTGTGTCTTGCTTAGAAAGGCCATCTCCACTCAATAGTCATAAAAAATTCTTCCATGTTTCTTTCTAGTACTTTTATGGGCTTATTTTTTATGCTGAAATCTTGCTCCATCTGGAAGTTGCTTCAGCGTGAGAAGTGAAGATAAGATTCAGCTTTACTTTTTTCCAGATGGCAAGTCAATTGTTTCAACACCTCTTATTGAATAATCCTTTTTGCCTAACTGATTTGAAATACCATCCTCATCGCAGATTTAATTCCTGTGTGTTCTTGGATTTCTATCTGGATTCTATTTTCCTTTGCTCGGCTGGCTTGTCTTAATATCAAACAGTTTTAACTATTATAGATTTTTATTATGTTTTGATATCTGACAAGGCTTGTCATTTTTCTTTCTTTCTTTTTTCTAATTTCAGAATTTTCTTAGCAGGTTTTACATGTTTGTTTTTCCATGTAGACTTTAAGTCAGTTCATCTCTTCCTCCTCACCCCCCCAAATCTCATAGGTATGTTCACTGGGACTACAGGGCCTCACGAGTATCTCTCTTTCCCAGAGAGAGAGCAGGGTCTTCTTAGGCTGAGAGGCCCTTTGGACAGAGGTCTTTACTTAAGCTTGGAAAAGAGTGTAATCAGTCCAATTTCATGGCAGAGATCCCCCATCTTTCTTCAAGTCTAATGTTCTAGGGTGCTGTAGGAGAAAGGGTTAGATGGTTAAATAAGTTTGGAAAACCTTGGGTTAAAAAGTTAAATTTTTTTCCTGATCATTCAGCAGACACTAATGGGCACCTACTGTGTGTCCAGTGTTGTGGGCAGCACTGGGAATACCATGGCGACGAGGTCAGATGTAGTCCTGGCTCTCGTGGAGCTTAAGATCCAGTTGGGGAGAAAAATGTTAAACCAAAACAAATTCCAAACATGCATTTACTCAGGCTTGTAATTTTCGACGCCAGGGAGGAAAGCCCAGGGAAAGTACAATAAGAAAGAATATGTGGTGTTAGGGACCTCACCTTCTCTCGGGTGAGAAAAAGTCTTGCTGAGGAAGTGATGTTTAAGCAGGTTTCGTAGAGTTTGATTATGCACACTACCAGTGGAAACCTTCAAGACAGAGCGTTTCCCAAACTTTTTGGTATAAAATTCTTTTCAGGTGATCTTTCTGGATTCATTTCTGCAGATGCTCTTTGGAAAATGCTAATATATTGCTCCCACTCCAAAGTCTATAACCCTGCTCTGACTTACACGAGTCAGGTGTCTTTAGAGAGGTTGCCTTACCTGTCTGTGCCTCATTTTTCTAATCTGTGAAATGGTGTATTAATTGTCTAGAGCTGCCCTAACAAATTGCCACAAACCTGGTAGCTTAAAACAACAGAAATTTGTTCTCTCACAGTTCTGGAGGCCAGAAGTCCAAAGTCCAGGTGTCGTGCTCTGCCGGGGGCTGCAGAGGAGCATCCTTCCTCGCCTCCTCCTTGGCTCCAGCCATCCCTTGGCTGGTGGCTGCGTCACTCCAGTCTGCCTCTGTCTTCGTATCGCCTCCTCTTCTCTCCTTGTGTCTTCTCTTCCTCCATCTTTCATAGGGACTCTTGTCATTGGAGTTGGGGCCCGCCAAGATAATCCAGGAAGATCTCATCTAGAGATCCTTCACTTAATTACATTTGCAAAGACCCTTTTTCCGAATGACATCACATTGACAGGTTCCAAGACATATCTTTGGTGGGGGTGGGGCACAATTCAACCCAGCACAGATGGGAATCATAGAACTAGTTTCAGGGAGCTGTTGTGAGGGTTTGATAAAATGAGGTGTGAGCAGCGACCTGCCTCCGAGTGGGGTGCATGTTCAGTGCTGGTTTTCTCCCCCACTTCTCCCTCCTTGGTGTCTGTATCTTCAAAAGGGCTTATCACTACTAATTCACAGTGAGGTTAGAGGGGCCGAAGGGTCTCTTCTCCACCCTGCTTCCCCTGGAGAGAACTTCATTTTAAGTGAAGTATCAGGGGAGGGAAATTACTCCTCTTTTTCTCAGGGCTCTGCACTTCTGAGTTCTGGGTCCCTGCAGGAGTCATTTATTATCTTTCCTCCTGGAGGGTCCTTGCCATCTGCTCCCCTGCAGTCTTGGTCATCTTCAGCCTGGACCTATCCTTGTCAAGTCACCAGTGCAGATGTTTCTGGAAACTGAGGGTGAGGAGCCAGTAGACCCTGCCTGAGCTATTTCCCACTCTTCTGACAGCTCCCAGGGGACTCCCATCTCAAAGAGTGCCTCAATGCTTTTCCTCATCGTCTGGGTTTTCACTGCAAAACAAAGACAACCTCTCCAACCCCTTCCCTTTTCTGACTTCCCTTGTTGAGATGTGCTTGTCAAGCTGATGTTGAGGGCCATGAGCTAGATATTGAGTCTGGGTTTTCACTGCAAAACAAAGACAACCTCTCCAACCCCTTCCCTTTTATGACTTCCCTTGTTGAGATGTGCTTGTCAAGCTGATGTTGAGGGCCATGAGCTAGATATTGATCAGGGGTAAAGAAACAAACACACCAGAAAACAGCTGAAAGTCCCTCATGCCTCTGGGATGTGTTGGTGGCTTTGTCTCCCATTCTAACCTCTCCAAGCTCCCCGCCTGAGCCCTACTGTCCCTGTGCCCCTTGGTCCTCAGGTCCCTCTGTCCCTGGCCCTTTGTTCTGCACCTCCATCTCTGTCTCTATGCCCTTCCTCCCACCACTTCCCATACCTGCCTCGTAATGACAAATCAATGGCAATTGCTTAAGTGCAGCTGTTCAATCTTCAGACTGTTGAGAGAGAACTTAATGTCCAAAGAAGTCCCCAAGGAACCACATGCTGCTTGAATTATGTAAAGGTGAGCGGAGAAGGGTGAATTTCATATGCAGAAATCCTTTTTGGCATTAAAGTTTCATGAAAAAACCTCAACCCTTGGACTCATATTTCTGGTCAAAGCTTATCTTCTTTCATTCAGCACACATTTATTAAACTTTTATTGTGTACAAGACCACATTCTAGATGCTATAAGGGGAAAAAGAGATTAATTAATCAGTCTCAGACCTTTCCTATGGGCTCCCCTACCCCTGTGTGCATATACCCTGAAACCAACAAGCTACCCTGCGATCAAACTATACCCAGGTGGGCATCATATCCATCCATCCATTCATTCACCCAGCAAGTATTTACAGAGTGCCTGCTATGAACCAGGTTCTGTGCAGGCACCAGAAGGACTGAGCTGCGTGTAGGGCAAGACATCTGTTGAAAGGAGAAAGTGATCAAGTTTTTAAAGAATGGTCCTGTAAGGGAGATGTTTTCAAGCTGGATCATGAAGGGCAAGTACAATTTGGGCAGGTGCTTATGTACATGAATGTAAAATAGAAGCAAAATCAAACCTCCCATCCCATTTCTGTTTCTCTGCAGAATTAGTGTGCATTCCCAGGGCAGGGTCAACTCCAGCTCCCTGAGAAAGCTCATCCTCACAAGATTTTCCCTCCCAGGGCTGTCTTTCTCTCTGCTTTGCATTGACCCTGGCACAGTATTGACCTCTCATTCTTGATTTCCACAAGTGACACTAACACAAAGCACTTGTGTGTAGGTAGCAGTGGGTCCCTTGGCTCCTTTCTGGCTCCCCCACCCCCACCCAACTTGCATATCTACAGAGAGAGAGGCTCAGTCAGGCAGTGCCCCAGCACACCCTCACCATCACAGGGGTCTCAGCAAGGAGGAGAGAGCAGTGAGAAGACTCATCTTTGTGCCAACAGAAAAACAAGCCCCTCCAGGGTGGGGACTTGCTGTTTTGCTCACTGCTATATTCCTGAGACCTAGAATGGGGCCTAGAATAGTACTGGGCACATGGAAGGGTCTCAACAATATTTGTTGAATTTTTTGAATGAATTATGCCACACCCCAGCCCCTTTAGAGCACTTAAACCAGAGACAGAGGGTGGGACATAACTACAGCAGCAGCATCATTGCTGCTGAGCTCCAGCATCATTGCCTCACATTTAGAATAAACCCTAAATTTCTCCCTGTGATCTGGACACTTCCTTCCACATACTGCTCCAGCCACACTGACCATGCTAAGCACGTGGCTCTCCAGGACCTGTTGCAGAGGCCATCTCTCCGCCTGAATTGTGTTTCCCCACTGCCCACCACCCTCCCCATGGCTCCCTCTCCCACCTCCTTCAGGTCTCTGCTCAGATGTCATCTCCTGACTCCCTGACTGATTTTCCTCATTGTGCATATTACTGCCTGCCATTATCAAACATTATTTGTGAGTTATCTCTTCCCCTTGGAATAGTAGCTCCATATGGGCAGGGGCCTTGTCTTTTTTGTTTACTCCTGTATTCTCAGTGCCTGGAACTATGCCCAGCACACAGAGGCCACTCCATAAAGATTTACTGTTGAATGAATGAATGGAAATGAATGAACACGGACCCTGCTACAAAGCTGTTGATGGGGGTGGAACGTAGGAGAGGCCTAGGGGAAGAGTCAAAGAGGTCATTGCCAGGACAGCTCTCAGAAATGAGTGTGAGGAGGGAAGACAAGTAGATCAAGACCATTGAGACCATGAGCAGGTGGCAAGGACAGTGGGAGGGTATGTGAGGCCTCTGCTGGTCCATGTGGCGCCCTTGTGTAAATGAGAAAAGAAGGGTGCCCCTTCTCTAGGTGGATGTAGCCTTGTGCAGGGGATGCTGTGTGGTGAGTAGAGTGGGAGCTGGACTTTGGCTGACACCCATCCCCTATGAGTGGGTGCCTTTGGGCAGGGCACCCTTTGCAAAACCCTGCATGACCATCTCAGGGTGTGGCTCAATCAGGGTCTTGTGAGAGACAAATCTGACTGTTCACCATGGCATTTCTCTGTTGCCCAATCTAGAGAAAAGAGATAAACCACCACCCTGAGTTTCAGCTTGGTGAAGAAGTCACATGACTACTAAAGGGCAGAGCTGGGATGTGAGCTCCATCCGACCGGACAACTCAGTGCATAGATTTGCATCATGCACTTGCTAGTCAAGCTGCGGCCTCAGGCCAGCTGTATCAGCACCACCTGGGAGAATTTATGAAACGCAGAATTTCAGGTTCTGTCCCAGCCCTCTTAACTCAGAATCTGCATTTTCACCAATTTCCCAGTGATTTCTGTACAAATTGAGAAATACTACACTCTGCTACTTGCGTGCTGTTCTCTCTATTACTTTTCTACTCAACTTGGGGTTGAGTTACCACTACTTTGCCCATGTAGCCTGTCACCAGATGTTGTCCACAGGGCCAGCCAGCTTGGGGCTTCAGAAAGAGCAGTGGACATTTAGTTGTGCTTCAATGGCTGCGTGATGTTGAAGAAACCGTTTACCCCTAAGAGTGTAGGCTTTCTAATCTAGAAGGAAGAAAAGGAATAATGACCCAGCACTTTTGTGGGGCTCAAATGACATAATGGATGTGAAAGTGCCTTGTCAATCATAAAATGCTACCCAAATGCGAAGGATTATTGCTCCCAACTAGCATAGTATAGAGACCCCTGACAGAGCCACTTATCTCCAGAATGCTACTTCAACAGATTAGAAGGAGGGAGAAAATGAATGGTCTGGGGTCAGTAGACCCCAATTAGCAGGCTGGAGTAGACGCAGGAATCCACAGATTCATTGAGCTTACAGGGCTAACTAGCTAACACCTAAGGTTTTCAAACAGGGCTTTGATCGTGGGGTTAGCTCCAGTCTGAGGACATTATAAAGGAGAAAGGTGGGGAATTCTCCAGGAAGGAAGACTTGTCAGGGTGTCATGTGTGGTGAGAGAGAGGGAGGAGAGGAAGGCTACTTCAGATAAACAGCCTGCTCCACAGTGTGGCTGGGGACACCTTCTCACCCCCATGCTCAGCCACTGCCTGGCTATCACACTTTTCGTTTTACATCCAGATGTTCGGTGCCCTGTGGAAGCGGTCAGTAGCATTGGAGCCACTTGGGTGATTATGAGTTTGGGGGATGCCATTAGTTTGGAAAAAATAGCTCAGGTCACAGTGATGTTCCTGGGAATTCAGCAAAGACCCCTCTACTGACATCACTGCCCGCCTCCCCCAAAAGGCTGGCAGCACACAGTGAGCATTCAGTAGGTTCCCAAGAACGGGTGAGTGAGTGAATGGATGGAGACCTTGGCCTGTAGGAAGTTCTCTCTGTCAGAGTAAGACCTACTCTAATCACACTGTTTTAAATTTAAGCTCACCCATTTCTGCTGCTCTCGATCTCCTGATCCTGCTCTCTCTCTCTCTCTCTCGTTTATTGCACTTATCCTCTGTTAACATCCTAGGTAATCTACTTATTTATTGTTTGCTGTCTGTTCCTCACCCCCCAGAATGGAAACCTTCTAGAGTACAGATCTTTCTTTGTTTTTAATCCACTGATACATTCCCAAAACAGTGCCCATAGTAGATGCTCAACAAGTATTTGCTAAATCATATTGGATTAAATGGATTTGAACCAATATGATCAAATGGAGTGGCAGCATTGGACTTAAGTTCTTGTCTGGTTCTGCCACCAAATCATGTGATCAGGGTGCGTGCCTTCAACTTTTTGTGCCTCAATTTCCCTGTTTGAACAGTGAGGAGGTTGGATCTTCTGTAATGGCACTTTCAGCTCTATTTTGGTGGCTTTTCTCTGTGACAGTCATCTTACAGGATGACTTTGGAAGATTGTTTGCACGAAGTGGTGAAGAGAGCCCTGCAAAGGATGGGTGTTCTCACTCTGACACTTCTTAAGTACTGAGACTTTTGGTGAGACTTTTGACTTCTATTCCATGTATGATGCTCCCAGCACAGTGCCTGGCATGTCTCAGAGCTGACTGAACAGCAGCTTCTCCTCTTCTTTCCATCTGGGCTTGCATGCTTTGTGCCAAATGAGCCTCAGCTCCCACAGTCATGGAGTCACGGCCTGAAAGGACTTTGAAAACTGTAAAGTGTTCCCCAAATGGAGAAAAGTTATTATGGCTACACACATACCCAATCCCTGGCCTCCCTACACATGGATGAAATTGAGGCCATAGTTGCTATTTATACCAAAATCATCTCGTGATGCACCGGCCTCACTGCTCATCAGGAATGTTGCACCTGACAAGACCAAATTCACATTGGGTTTATCAAAGTCTAATTAAAACTCGATCATCATGTCTAACATGTTGCCTTATTATTTTGGCTTAATTAGGGTGATGAGAGGGGGCTGAAAGCAGCAATTCCAGCAGTGCTATGATGCAACATCTGGAGAGGAATGGGGCTTAGCCAGATGAGCAATTAAGTTGAACTACACACACACAGAGGATCTTTGCATCTGACAGCTGTCTGGCCAGCCCCTCCTCAACTCAGGCTTCATGAAAGTCAGACCAATATGCTCCCTTCTCCACCTTCTGAGCTATCAGGAGCTGGTCAGACCCTTCAGGGAACAAGGGTGTCAAAGCCACCACTGTGGGGAATGTCCTGCTGTCATAGTTTTTAGTTACTGGGAGAAGGAAAGTGGGAATGTCTGGTGGCAGAAGGAAATGAATTCTCCACTGGGTCTTGGATTTGGTCAGCTGTGGGCATGATGCTGAGTGGATCATGCCAGAAAATCTGAGTCATCTTTGAAATGCTATCACCCATCTTTTCAGTTACAAGTAACTTGAAATTGGGCACTTCTGCCTCCACTCCCGGGAATGTGCAGGATGCCTGGGGCAAATGTTCAAATGACCTTCAAAAACGCTCACCCATACCAAAGCTGAAAACAGTTCCATGAGGCATATTGCAATGGTTAGGGCGGGCTAGCTGCTGTAACAAACAGACCCTGCGGCTTCCAAGCACACCCGTCTCCTGGCTTTTATACTCTTGTGTGATTCTCCCCTTTTCACTCTAGTGTAAAAGCCCTCGAGTGTGGGTGGACCTAGTGACATGTTTCTAGTAAACTGAATGTGGCAAAAAGAAGGGATGTCATTTATGATATTAGGTTACAAATGACCGTGAGTTCCATCTCGCTCCCTCCCTTGCTCCTGGCTCTCCTCACCTGCTGTGATGCTTCAAGCTGCTATGTTGTGAGCCACCCTCTGGAGAGGCCCATAGCCATGAACTAAGGGCTGCCTCCTGCTGGCCATCACATGAGTGAGGCAGAAAGCAGATGATCTTTCCCCAGTCAAGCCTTGGTTTACTGTGGCCCTGGCTGATACCTCATCTGCAGCCTGTGAGGAACCATGAATTGGAGGACCCAGCTATACCGCACCTAGATTCCTGACCCACAGAAACTGTGAGATAATAAGTGTCATTGTTTTAAGCCACTAAGATTTGGGGCAATTTGTTATAGAGCAATAGATAATTAATACAAACTTCAATAAGTCTAATGGCTCAGATACATAGAAACTTATTTCTAATCCCTGTGACCATGCTTACAGAGACACTGTCATTTTCAGCATTTTCAATGGCTTTCAAGACTGCCCTGAAGTTGTCTCCATTTCAGCCAGTTGGAAGGGAACAAGAGAATGATGGAGCATGTATTGGAATTTTCTAAAATTTATTTTTAAATTTTTTAATTGTGGTAAAATATACATAACATAAAATTTACCATTTTAACCATTTTTAAGAATACAATTCAGTGGCATTAAGTACGTTCACATTGGTGTGGACCATCACCACCATCTACCTCCAGAGCTTTTTCTGTCTTACAAAACTGATATGGGAATTTTTAAGTGCCAAGACTGGAATTGATACACATCACTTCCTCTTGCATGTCAATGGCTAAAAATTAGTCTTATGTCCACGACTAATGACAAAGGGGACTGGGACATGTAGTCTGGCTGTAAGAAAAAAACATGGATTTTTGGTGAGAAGTTATTAGTATGTCACACTTATGTACAACAGTATCTGCCTTCTAAAACAATACTAAGTCATATTACAGTGCAAACCCCACTAACTCAAGGGCAAACTAGCTTACAGCCCCATTACTGTGCTGGCTCACAGCCCCTCACTGGTGTGCTCTTAATTTTAGAGTCAAGAACTTTTAAATCTCTTAAAAGGTAGATGACTAAAGATTCCCTGCAGCCTCTGTGAAAAACTTTGCAAAATGTATTTTGGATGTGTTATAGCACCGTATCAGTTTTGCTTCCTGCACTCACTGTTTTATATATATATATATTTAATTGCTTGGGACATCTGTTAGAACCCAGGGTTTTGTCCTCCAAAGCCTCTCCTCTCCTGAAAGCAGCTTCCTTCATCACTGTCTCATCACATCAGAGATGGCTGAAACGGAATTGATCGTCCCATGCCATAAGACACCTTCCTTTCCCCAGCCGGATGACAGCAGCTGCGGAGACTGGGGTTCTGGAGATGCCCCACCCATCCTAGAGAGGGTTGGCTTTTATTGTCAAAGGTAGAGTGCCCTTTTGGGGCTATTTGAATCTTGCGTTGCCTAAGATATGGCAAGGGTGATCAGTACCAAAAATTTATCAGTTCTAGCATGTTTTAGAGTCTGTTTTTATGAGAAAGTGTCTATGGATGAAATAAAGAAGAAAGAGTAGGAACTCTGTGATCTCTTGCCGTTTCTCTTCAAGCCCACATATTTGAGTTAAGGGTGAGTGGCTCTGCAAATTCTCTGTCTACAAAAAGTTCATTTTAAGACTTGCTGTGTTAGAGATTGCCAAATGTACTGAAGTTTCCATTTCAACATGACTAGCTAGTGTTTTGAGCAGTTTTAGGTACTTGGACTCTGCTTATCTGACCTTGGCCTGTGCCATGGTGATATCTGAACAACTATTCTTTTGGTATATGTTAGCTTATGGTGCCTGGATGGGTGAAGAGAGTGTAGCACCCACTGGACTCATTCTTGGGGCCAGAGTTCCTGTCCTCAAGAGCTTCACAGTCTAGGGAGGGAGACATAATTTCAATATAAAGCAGTAGGGTTAGAAGTGTGAGGGGATATTATAGTGGCAGAGGGGCGGGTCGTCTAAACCATTCTGGAGAAAAAGGAGGAAGGCTAAGAAACTTCTTAAGGAGGTAATATCCAAGCAGAGTTATAGAGGATGAGTAGGAGTTAGCCAGAAAGAGGAAAAGGGTAGGGCATGTAAGGAAGAAAAGCCAGCATGAGTAAAGTTAGAGACATGAGAATGTGGTGCACACTCGTACCTGCAAGTAGTATGGGAGGCGGAGAAGTGGTGATGGAATAGGGTTTGGAGTCCGGCAGACCTGGGTTCAAATCCTAGATCTATCAATTTCTGTGTGTGATTATGATTGTCATTAACCTCTCTTTGCCTCAGTTTTTCCAAGATAGGGTAATGAAAAAATCCACCACATAGGGTGGTTGAGAGGATGAAGACTTAAATGTAAGACCTGAAACTATAAAACTCCTGAAGGAAAACAGGGGATACACTTCAGGAAGTAGGACTGGGCAATGATGTTATGAATAAGACCTCAAAAGCACAGGCAATGAAAGAAAAAATAAATAAATGGAATTACGTCAAACAGCAAAGGAAATAATTAACAGAGTGAAAAGACAACCTACAAAATGGGAGAAAATATTTGCAAACTATGCATCCAACAAGGGATTAATATCCAGAATATATATAAGGAACTCAAACTTAACAGCAAAAAACAAACAAGTAACCAGATTAAAAAATGGGCAAAGGAGCTGAATAGGCGTTTCTCAAAGGAAGACATACAAATGGCCAACAGACACATGAAAACATGCTCAACATCACTGATCATCAGGGAAATGCAAATGAAAACCACAATGAGATATCATCTCATCCCAGTTAGGCTAGCTATAATCAAAAAGACAGAATAACAAATGCTGGTGAAGATGCAGAGAAAGGGGAACACTCCTACACTGCTGGTGGGACTGTAAATTAGTGCAGCCATTATGGAAAACAGTATGGAGGTCCCTCAAACAACTACAGATAGAACTGCCATATGATCCAGCAATCCCATTACTGGGTATATACCCAAAGGAATGGAAATCATCATGTTGAAGTGATATCTGCACTCCCATGTTTATTGCAGCTCTATTTACAATAGCCAAGACTTGGAACCAACCTAAACGTCCATCAACAAACAACTGGATAAGGAAAATGTGGTATATTTGCACAATGGAATACTACTCTACCATAAAAAAGAATGAAATTGTGCTATTCACAGCAACATGGATGCACTTATAGAAAATCATAAGTGCAATAATCCAGGCATAGAATGAGAAATACCACATGTCCTCACTTATAAGTGGGAGTTAAAAAAATTTTAAAAATAAACAAAAAAGAAAGAAAGAAAGATACAACGATCACAATAATTTGTTGAACTTTAAAAAGGAGAGAACAGAACTGAGGCCACCAGAGGTGGGAAAGGGGTAGGAGGACAGAGGTTAGTGAGAAATCAGTAAAAGGCCACAAAAAATGATTACATTGTGTAATGTTGAATATACTAATTATGCCGATTTGAGCATCATATATTGCACACAGGAATTGATATTTAATGCTGTATCAAACAGATATGTACGATCAACTATGTTTCAATAAATAAATTTTTTAAAAAGAGAAGTATGGTGTCTGGACCACATTAAAAGCTGAATGAATGCTACTGTTCAGTAGGTAGTTATAAATGTGGGTATGGCCTTAAGAAGGCAGATCTATGCTAGAGATGTAGTCTGGGAAATCACTGACATAAAGATGGCCATTGAGTGAAACTCTATCAGCTAGCTTTTGCTGCATAGCAAATCATCTCGAAACTTAGTGACCTAAAACAGCCATGTATTATTCTTCATGAGTGTATAAATTCTGTGAT
Organism: Galeopterus variegatus; assembly: GCF_000696425.1. Lineage (NCBI taxonomy): Eukaryota > Metazoa > Chordata > Mammalia > Dermoptera > Cynocephalidae > Galeopterus > Galeopterus variegatus. The sequence continues at coordinate 49,804 of NW_007731937.1, forward strand.
CTGGGCTGGGTTTGGCTGATCTTGGGTTTGTTCGTGTGTCTTTAGTCAGCTGGCATGTTGGCTGAGCCTGGCTGGTCTCAGATGGCCTCACTCATCAGTTGCTTGGTTGGTTATTTGATGGGGTGACTGGACCATAGGACTCTCATTATCCAGGAGGCTAGCCCAGGCTTGCTCACATGCCAGTGAAGCCCAGGCTGGAAACTGGCACAGTGTTGCTTTGCCATATTATATTGGCCAAAGTAAGTTAAGGCCAGTCCGGATTCAAGAGGTAGATAAATAGACTCCACCTCTTGATAAGAGTTGCAAAGTTACATTACAAAGAACACAGATATAGGAAAGCATAGAGAGCTGGGACCATTTTTTGCAAATAATTTACCATAGAACCTATCCAGGATTAGGGTATAGAAGGAAAAGAGAAGAAGCTCTGTCATTCAAGGTGAAAAGGAGGAAGGCTGAGTAGTAGCCTAAGAGGTTACAGAAAAGCCAGGAGAGTGTGGGGTCACACCAGCCAATGAAGCGAGTTTTCAGAAGGGAGAAGTGCTTAACAGCATCAAGGCTGCTGGGAATTCAAGGGGCATAGACACTGAAGGGTCATCACTGAATTTCAAAAGGATGTTGGTGACAATGTGAGGGCAGATTCATGGTAAAAGCAAGACTGCAGTGGTTCATGGAGAGAATGGGCAGTAAAAATTGGAGACAAAAAATTGTCAACAGTTTTTCAGCATGTTTTTTTTTTAAGTTTATTTATCAATTTTTTTTTTTTTTACATTCTATAATGTTGCAGAGCAGTTGGGGAGGGAGAGGGGAAGAGGGAAAGAAATAGGGTGGGAGAAGGAGGAAGGAGGAGGGGCAGGATTGAGGCCTGTGGCACCCCCCTCATTCCTGCAGGGGAGTCCAGGGTGCTTCCTGTGTCTGCTCTGAGGCCATCTCTGGGGTGGTTGCAGGTGTCAGGGGACATGGCTGAGGCCCCCAGTCCTCCCCCCTCCTTGGCTTGGTGGCCAGGGGACTTCTGGTCTTTCTAGGTTTTATAGGTGTTCTTTGGTGATGTGAGACCTTTACTAGTTAATATCATTCTCTGTCTCTGGTCTGTGGGTATTTTATTTTATTTTTCCAGTTCTGTATTGGATTATGTGCTATTTCCACCAGTTAAGCTGTGCATTGGAACTAATTTATTGTCCTTTGCTTACTTCTAAAATGGGGGAACTTCTTGTAGGGACCAGCACTTGAGCTCTGTGTTTGAGCTAAATTGTTACTTTGCTGCTGATTCTCTGGGAAAGGCTTTTTGTACAGCTCAGGATTTAATGGTTGACTTTATAGGTACTTCTGGGTCTCATTTGATCTGGTGCGCCTGAGTTGTGTAGAAACTCTGGTCTGGGCCTGAGTCTTTTCAGCAAACTGCAACCCCTGCATTTCTATATTCCTGACTAGTCTCCACTGAGTGATCCTGTGCTGATTGGGGTGCAGCTCAGCTGTCTTTGCTGTGCTCCAATGTTCTCCTGGTGGGTCCATCACCCCTACTACCCATACTCCAAACACTTCCCATGGGACAGGCCATGCACTGGTCCCTTGCAATGATTCACAGGCCTTTGGGTGGTTCCTTTTCTTCAGTTGCTGTGGCTCCTTGCTCCTATGTGGATCCACAGGAAACCTATAAGTAGTCTTGCTGGCTTGGGGTCCACCAAGGCCCTCTTCTCCCCTGCAGCCTCCAAGCAACTTCATCCTAAGGGCACAGCTGCAGCTTTTGCTGGCTCCTGCTCCATGTGCTCACCAGCTCTACCCTTGAAGTGTTTGGGGCTCAAAACGGTAGGAGTGGTTCTTTCATTCTCTCATTGTGGCTTTTCCCACTTTCATGCACTCTGTAGGTCTCTCCTCCTCTTCCCCTGAGCTCTAGTGGCCCCAGTTTGGCTGTCATTGCTTTTTAATAGTTGTAAATTTGTTTATTTGTGGCAGAGAGTGATGCTGACAACCATCTATTCCATCATCTTGACCAGAAGCCCTTTTCAGCGAGTTTTTTTGATGAAAAGAAAGGAGAGAAATCTAGTAGTAACTAGCTAGGGGTAGAGAGAATAATGAGGGAAGAATAGTTTTTTGTTGTTGTTTTTTATGATGGGGGAGACCTGAGCAAGTTATAATGCAGTTGGGAAGGAGCTGGTAGAGGGGTGTTTGAATGATATAGAGAAGAGAGGAAATAAACATAAGAATATTCAAAAAAAGTAAGAAGGAATGAGATCCATGCTGGAGTATTACTTTTAAACATCAGAAGAGACATGTAACTGAAAGAGGTAAGAAAGGATGGCTTAGACATGAGTAAGCTTGTAGGTAGGTGGAGGAAGGCTGGGGTAGCTCCCCAGTCCAGTGGCTTCTGTCTTCACTGTGAAGTAGGAGTGAATTCATCTGTTCAGAGAGAAAGGGAAGTAGTGTTTAAGAGAGGGTTAAAAATCTGCAGCAGCCACTGTGGGGAATGAGAGCTGACAAAGGAAATAGAGAAGCACTGCCAAGAAGCATTGAGGGTCCATTGGAAGTTGGAGACCATAAATTTAGAGTGGCACCAATGATTTACAGTGACACCAATCTGTGTGAATTTCTAGCAGTGCTTAGCAACCAGAGATGAGCGATAATTGAATTTATCCAAAATTGGTGTTTTGCCAGAAATTGAACTGGGGGAACATTGGGGCAATGATATTGGCAAAAGAGAAGTTGAAATGATAAGAAATGGTGTCTGAGCTGGATAGGGGAGGATATAAGGACAGGAGGGGGTTGATACACAGAGAAAAATGAATGCTGGTGTTATCGACAACCATCTCAAATTCATCCCTACAGAGGGAACTTGCACAATGCTTTATACAGGCAATGCTCCTCAACCTTTTCCATACTTTGGTATCTTTCATAGTTTACTTCCTATGAAGCACTCCACACCCCCATAAGCCTAACAACTCACAGCCCATAAAGAACTGAAAGGGTCAGGTGATCCACAGAGTTAGGACCGTGAGCCCCCTGTCTGTCCTTCCCACAGATCTTCAGCAAGTGAACCCAACACCCACTCAATTGCCCACGCCAACATCTTGGGAGTCGTCCTCAGTTTCCCCACTTCTTTTACTCTCCTTCACCAAATCCATCACCCCACTGGTCTCCTTGTTTCATCCTCTGTCCCCTCAAATTCATCCTCGCACAGCAGCCAGGATGCTCTTCTAGAAATATAAAGTCAATGATATGTAGTCACTTCAATCCTCAGGTTTTTCAGAATTCCTACTGCTCTTACAATAAAATCAAATTCCTTACCACTGAGTTCAGGCCAAAGAATCATGTGAAAAGGTCCTCAGAGAGAAAGGGGCAGAGCATATCCAAAGTACTGAAGGGCCAGTGAGGGTCGGAGAGGAAAGCATGGGGGTCGTGGGCTGTTCAGAGAGGTGGAGGAGTTAGGCAGGGCCTGGACCTTGGAGGAGGTCATGGCAAGGAGCTGGGGAGAATACCATTTTGAAAAGACCACTCTGGCTGCAGTGTGGAGACCGGACGCTAGGAGATGAGAGGGACTACGGGTAGACAGTGATGAGGCTGTCATAATCCCTCAGGCAGGAGAGATGGCAGCTTGGACTAGTTGGTGTTGGAGATGGAGAGAGGCAAATGGATTTGACAGATATTCTAGGAGGTGAAATAAAAGCTTAGAACCCCCTTTCTACCCCCTGCTCCTATATTTGTTGACTAATGCCTACTCATTATTCTGAAGTCAACTTCTGCCTGTTCAGGGCATCTTTCCCTGACATTCCAGACTAGGCTATGCAGAAGACCAATAAATGTTTGTGGAACTGACGTGATGGAGAATATTCTCCTAAGGATGAAAGAGACTTGAGCATGTATATGAACTAAAGGAAAAGCTCTGGTGGAGAGGGAGAGATTGAAGATATCAAAGAAAAACAGGAATAGGCGAAGTGAGGTTCCCAAGGAGGAAAGAGGCGTGGAATTCAGATCACGGGTAGAGGAGTCAGCCTTGGATCAGAGGAAACATCTACTCCTGCACCCCCACTAGGCTGTGACTACACTGGGGAACAGTGACCACCTGCAGGTGCTAGACCAGTGGTTACCAGCTCTTCCTAGTTTGAAGTCCCCATTTTGAATTTTGAAATACTTCCTGGACTCCCAGATGTAGCTATATATTTGTTTAATGTTAAGGCATTTATTATTAGAAAATATAACACAGGGCCGGCCTGGTGGCGCACTGCTACAGTGCGCTGCTTGGGAGCACGGCGGCGCTCCCACTGAGGGTTCGGATCCCACATACAGACCGGTTCCCGCTCACTGGCTGAGCGAGGTGCGGGCGCGGCACCGAGGGTTGTGATCCCGTTGCCGGTCCTGGTCCGGTACGGGTGCGACACTGAGGGTTGCGATCCGTTGCTGGACACGAAAAAAGACAAAAAGGGGGAAAAAAAAAAAAGAAAGAAAATATAACACATATGCTGGGTATTAAATGGGTACACTATCCATTTAGAAGCTGAAAGTTGCATGGCGTTTTCAACCAACAAACCCCATGACCTCACCAAGAACCAATGATTTCCTTTTAAACATCCATCAACTGAGAAAATATGTAATGGCAAGAAGTTCTATGAATTCAGGAAAGCTTTTAAATGAATTTCCTTTTTGTTAATCACAGATTTTTCCACTCTCCTTTAAAATAGCACATACTCATGTATGCGTGAAATATTTTTTTTTCCCCTAGAAAATGCCTGGTGCAGTAAAACTTTGCAAATCTGGATGCCCTCTGCCCTAGAGCCCTGAGTCTGAACTTGGGAATCGCGATCTAGTGTAGACCATCTTCTAGTGGGAATTGGTCATATTTGCGACTGTGTCTTTCCCAGACTGGGAGATCCTTAGAGAGAAGAGTCCTGCCTTTTTACATCCCCAGCACCCAGCATGGGAAATGGGAAAAAATAGATTTTTAAAATTCTGGTTGAATGAATGAAAGTAGAATTATTTACATGATCATTTTATTGTACTTAATTTGAGATGTCCAGTTATTCTCACAGACTCAGTTTCTTTAAAAAAAAGATCCTGATTTTCTTTTCTCCTAGTCATTAAAATAATTCAGATTCAATCCATTTCTTTAAGGTGCTCATCGGTTTAAGCTGTGGGAACCCACCCTGGCTCGGGTTCATTTTTCTGTTTCTAGACAATTGTTAGCAATGCATCATCCTGGTAAAGTGCCTGGCTCATTCCACGGAGTAAAACATACTAAACTTGTATGCACATCCTGTTCTTCAGATGTTCCAGCTCCAATCTGAGATCCCTGCATTTGCACACGCTTATTTGGCTGAATGTATCTTGCAGGATTCACTTAAGCCACTGCACACGGCCGATTTTTTATTTTGAACGTTAGTGTGCGACTCTGAAGGGAGGAATCACCTGGCCTTATGTGAATAAAATAAAGAGGCATTTCAGTCCTTGGCACTTTAATTGGATCCTTTTGATGGGAGAGGCCAGTGGAGACAGCAAATTCCAGGATGTGATTCTTTAACTTCAGGCTGCCCTTGGAATAATGGACAGAAAGCTGGCTGTGTGAGCTCTTGGGGGCACTACTCGCCAGGAGCAAATTGACAAATGGATTTGAAAGTTCAATTGGAGATTCAGCTGCCATTTCACAGGTGGCCCAACCTCACCACTGAATAAGTGTGGTCCTTTCAGCCACCAATTTGAAGTGGTGAAAATGTCCCACATGGACAGTAGACAAGGAGGGTTATTGCTCTGGATATGGGAAAAGCTAAATGGTGGCCTTGAAATAGATGGAACATGGAATACATAAACACACACACACACACACACACATGCTGTAGGGCCAGGGACCAGACACAGCTAATATAGACTCCTTCTCTGATTGTCAAACTCCCCTGTATTCTCAGCCTCTTCCTCAACATCCCACTCACCTGCGGCCTTTTTTGAACCATGGCTGTTGCCTGAGGATGTCCCTGCTCTGGCAGCCCTCTCAGGTGGGGCCTGTATTTTCCAGCTCATATTTCCAAATTGCTCAGGACCAGGGAAGGAAGCTGCTTCCTGATCACCTCTCTCCCTCTTGGAGACTCATGTGTCAAGATATGCCCTGTCCCATCATCCACACACAGTAATCACTGCAGCCACTGACCTGGCTATCCCCCTCCTTCACTGATCTTTGTTCCTGACTCTTTATCTTCCCCTATGTCCCAGTTACTAAATATCCTAACATTGACATAAATGGCTCACCTAATACTCTGTTGTTGTGGATTGAATTGTGCCCCGCACCCCATTCATATGTTAATATCCTAACCCCTGTACCTCAGAATGTGACTGCATTTGGAGATAGGGTCTTTAAGTAGGTAATTAATTAAGGTAAAATGAGGTCATATGGGTGCCCTAATCTAATATGACTGTTGTCCTGATAAGAAGAGGAGATCAGGACACACATAAACAGACTGAGGGACAGCCATGTGGGGACACAGTGAGAAGATGGCCATCTGCAAGCCAAAGAGAGGGGCCACCCTCTGAGAGGCTTGCTGCATGCTGTCACTCCTGCAGACCTCCTGTGCCTCAATCTTCTTGGCTCCCTTCATAGCTGAGGTTCTAGAAAGAGGTGGCCACGTGTAATCACTACTTTCTCATCTCCCAGTTATTCCCTACTCAGAGCAGTCGGATTCAGCCACCACTGCTCCAAGTGCGACTGATTTTGTCAAGCTCACCAGCAACCTCCTTGTTACCTGAGGTGCATTACTACCTCATTTCACTCTTACCAATCTCGTGGCCTCTTCCCTCCTCAAATCACTCTTCATGACATCACTGTCTTCTGTTTTCCCCTGTCCTCTGGCCACTTCTCAGTCTTCCTACAGGTTTCCCCTTCTCTACCCAGCTTCTGTGGGTCTCCTGTGTGTCCCACTCTCTGAACTGTCTTCTCACCCTCATCCATTTCCAGAGCTCCCAGTGCTATCAGAGGCGGTATCTGGACGACTGTGTAATATGTGTTCCTAGACCAAACTCTCCTCCAACTTCCACACTTGTGTATTCAACTACGTCTTGACCTCTCCACTTGAGTCTGAGACTTACCACATGTCCTCAGGCACCTCTCTCTCCTCACATCTGAACTTCTCCCAGTCTCTCCCCCCTTTGCAGAAGGATCACCCTCTACTCAATCTCTGGTCAGACACCTGGGTGCCATCCCTGCTTCCCCTCCCCTTCAATCCCTTTCTCCACATGCATCTATGATCAAGTCCAATTCTATCCATCTCCTGAATATGTCTTGACATGATGGGCATCCTTCTCTCTGCTGCTGCAACCTGCTAGTCCCAGTAACTTTCATTACACCTGCACTGGCCTCCTTTCTCATTTCACTGATGTGGCTGTTGGCTTCTCCAATCTATTCCCCACAACGCTGCTACAGTAATCTTTCAAAAAACACAAATGGGACCGCGGTGTTTCCTTGCCTAAAAACCCTCCAGTGGATTTCCATTACTTACAAAAAAACAAAACTCCTTAACCTGGTTTAATTGGGGCTGTGTGGTCTGGACCATACCTAACCCCACAGTTTTCTCACTCCATTCTCTTTTTCCATCAGCTCTATTCCAGCCCCACTGACCTTTTTACTTTCTTCAACAGAACAAGCATTTAGCTGTCATCAGATCCTGCTCCACCTTTCTTCGACCCTCTCCTCTCGCTGTGCATGCCCAGCTCCTTCTTACTTTATGTCTTAGGTATATGTTTAAAAATAGTTCTTATTTTAAAAATAAAATGTATATATATTGAAATGCCCAAATGTAAGCCATACAGTTTTGACAAATGGATACATCTGTATAACCCAGACCCAAAAGATAATACAAATCTCTCCATGAACCTTTTGAAGAACACTCGTATATTAGGTTTATATAGTATGAAAACTTTTGTATCTGGTTTCTTTTGTTTAGTATAGTATCTGTGATATTTATTTATCCATGTTGATGCATGTATCAGTATTATACCCTTTTATTGTTGATTAGTATTCTAGTGTAAGAATATATCAAAAATTTTAAACCTATTCTCATGCTGATGTACATTTGGGCTGTTTTTGTTTTTCATTATTAGAAATAAATTTGCCGTGAACAACTTTTTGAATGGCTATTTACATTTATTTCTCTTGAGTAAATAAATACCTGGAACTGAAACTATGAGGTCACAGGGTAGTTCTAGTCTTGACTTTATAAGAAACTGCCAAAACTTTTTCCAAAGTAGATGTACCATTTTATATACAGCAACATATGAGAGTTCTGGTTGCTCCACAATCTTAGTAATACTTGTATTTTGCTTTCAATCTTTTGAATTTTTGCTATTCTGCTGTGTATGTAGCGCAACTCATTGTGGTTTTAATTTGCACTTCCCTGACAATGTTGGAAATCCTCACCCTTCTGCCTCTACACTCAGGCCTTGGTAACCTTTACTTTACTTTTTGTCTCTATAAATTTGCCTATTATGGGTATTTCATATAAGTGGCACCATACAATATTTGTCTTTTGAATCTGGCTTATTTCACTTAGCATAATATTTTCAAGGTTCATTCATGTTGCAGCATGTGCCAGATCTTCATTCTTTTTTATGCCTGAATAATATTCCATTGTATATATATCCCACATTTTGTATATTCATCTGTTGATAGACACTTGGGTCATTTCCACCTTTTGACTATTGTGAGTAATTCTGCAATTAATATAGATGTACATGTATCTGTAGTCTTTTATAATCCTTTTTATCTCTACAAGGTTGGTAATAGTATCCCCACTTTTATTTCTAATTTTAGTTATTTGTATCTTTTCTCTCTTTTTCTTTGTCAGTCTAGCTGAAGATTTTTCAATTTTTTT
>NW_007731937.1:59729-62583 GCF_000696425.1 Galeopterus variegatus
TTTTTTTCCTTTCATCACTCTAAATATGCCATCCCACTACCTTCTGGCCTCCATAGTTTCTGTGAGAAATTGGCTGTTAATCATATTGAGGATCCCTTGAATGAGTAGCTTTTCTATTCCTTTTAAAATCATCTTGTTGGCTTTGGCTTTTGACAACTTGATTACAATGTGTCTGAGTGTGGGTCTTTTTTATTTCATCTTATTTAGAGTTTGTTGACTTCTTGCATTTGTATATTCATGTCTTCCATCAAATTTGGGAAGTTTTTGGCTTTTATTCAAATAGTCTTTTCTCTCCTTTTGTCTCTCTGAACTCTCATAATGCATTGTTGGTTTGCTTGGTGGCATTTTACAGGTCCTTCAGTCTCTGTTCACTTTATATTTTTTCTTTCTGCTCCTCAGACTCTCATTTCAAGTGTACTACCCTCAATGTTACCAATTCTTTCTCTCACCTGCTCAAATCTGCTGTCAAACCCCTATAGTAAACTTTTCATTTCAGTTTTCAAGAGTACTGACAAAATTGCTTCTCACATTCTCTGCTTATTTTTCATTGTTTCGGGGGGGGGCAGGGGTGTCCAAAGTGGGGGAATGAGAGTTTAAAACTGCTTACTCTGCCATTTTGCTTATATCACCTCTCTGAAGAAAACTTGCTTTCTCCCCTTTGATTGCTTTGACACTTTTGTTAAAAATCAAGTAACCATATAAGTGTGAGTCTATTTCTGGACTTTATATTTTGTTGCATCAATCTATTTATTTTGTTTATTCTTATTCCAATAGAATAAGCACATTTTTCTTGATTACTATTACTTGATTATTATTATTACTTAATTACTATTACTTGAAATAGCACATTTTTCTTGATTACTATTAGTGTATAGAATATCTTCAAGTCATATAATATAAATCATCTAACTTTGTTATTTTTAAAGATCATTTAATGCTATTCTAGGTGCTTTTCTTCCTTCTCTCTTTATTTTATAATTATCTTTTGTATTGTATCTACGTGATTTGAAAATCGCATTACACAATGTTATAACTTTTGCTTGTAGCTGTCAAACATAGTTTTAAAAACTCAAGAGGAAAAGAATAGTGTATTATATTTACCAGATATTTGCCATTTCTATTGCTCTTCCTTCATTTTCAATGTTTCAAGCTTTCTTCTGGTATTACTTACCTTGTGTCTGAGAAAATTATTTTATCAATTCTTTTAGAGCAGATCTGCTGGCAACAAATTCTCTTAGCATTCCTTCATCTAAGAATGACTGTATTTCATCTTCATTACTGAAGGATATATATTTTTGCTGGATATAGAGCTCTGGGTTGTCAGTTTTTTCCTGAATTTAAGTGATGTGACATTTCTTTCTGGCCTCCATGGTTTTGGATGAGAAATCCATAGTCATCCAAAGCATTTTTTCTTTATAATAATGTGTTGTTTCTTCTGAATGTTTCCAAGATTTGTCTTTAAGTTTTCAATAGTTTGACTAAGATGTATCAGAGGCATGGATTTTTTTAGATTTATTGTGTTTGAGATTCACCAAATTTTTTTAATTTATAGGTATTTCTTTAGCCAGATTTTGGAAGTTTTCAGCCATTATTTCTTCAAATACTTCTTCAGTACAACTGTTTCTTCTCTATTTACAGGACTACAATGATACAAATTTTAGACATTTTGCTACTGTCCCACAGGTCCCTGAGGCTCTGTTCATTTTTTTCAGTCATTTTTCTGCCTGTTGTTTGAATTAGATAATTTTTATTCATCTAACTTGAAGTTCCTTTTTTCCTTTGTCATCTCCATTTTGCTATTGAGCCCATCCACTGAGTTCTTAATTTCAATTTTTATGTTTTTCAGTTCAAAAATTTCCATCTAGTCCTCCTTTATTTATACTATTTCTTTGTTGTGACTTTTTATTTTTCCATTTGCTTTGCGAATGCTTACATTGCCTGTTGGGGTATTTTTATAACAGCTACTTTTAGTCTTTGTCAGACAATCCCAGCATTAGTGGCATCTCAGTGTTGGCATCTGTTGATTTTTTCTCACCATGAGAGTTGAGATTTTACTTCTTTTTTGTATGGTGAATAGTTTTGGATTGTATTCTGGATATTTTGTATACTATGCTATAAAATGCTGAGCCTTATTTAAATCCTATGCAGTTGTTGATATTGTTTTAGCAATTGACCTGGTTAGCATCAGGCTTCAAGTTTAGGCTCTCCGTGAATTATTGTTCCAATGTTAGTTTTATTTTCAAAGCTTTTGCAGTGTTATTTATATCTTTACCCATGTGTACCACCTAGAGATTAGTCTTGAACCTGGGTGTTGGTCTATCACTTTATTTCTCAGAGTCTTTGATATGCTGATTAGGATTCTATTCACACATGTGCAGCATGAAAGTGAGCCCAGGAGTTCAAAACAATTTTATGAGATTGTTTTATTTAGCTCCTCCCTTTCTGTGATTTCCCCAATACATTCAGATTCCCTGCGGTACCCCTTTTTGGTCTTCTAGCCAGTGAGTTGGAGCTTTAGTTACCCTATTCTGCCACATGCTACTGTAACTACACCAGCATGCAGGGCCAAGCTGCATGAGGAAAAAGAAGGGGGTGGGGGGAGAGTGAGCAAGTAATGGGAATGGATTTTGCCCCACCTTTCTGGGATTAAACCATGGCTTTCTGTGTTCACTCTGAGTATGAGAAGTTACCTTTTCCACCTCTTTTGCCAGAACTAGAGGGCTTCTCTTGAAGCTCTCTTTTTACATACTCCAGTGCTCATTTCTGGATTTTGGGATTTGGAATACTAGAAGAGAAAGATTTTGATAAATTCAATACTGGTTTAGTAATATTTTGAATTTTTGTTTTCACCAAC
>NW_007731937.1:63356-65338 GCF_000696425.1 Galeopterus variegatus
GTTCCTTTTTAATAGCTTCTTATGTGGAAATTTTTAGATAATTGATTTTTTACCTTTCTAATGTAAGCACTTAAAGATACAGATATCCTTCGAAGCACTGCTTTATCTGCAAGCCACAAATTTTGATATGTTGTTTTTTCATTATCATTCATCATGAACTAGTTTCTAATTTCCCTTGTGATATCTTACTGAACACATGGATAATTTTGAATTATTCAATTTAGAAATATCTATGGCTTTTTAGATATTTCACTATTGCTTATTTCTAATTTTGGTTAGAGAATAGTCTTGGTAAGATTTCGATATTTTGAAATTTTATGAAGATTTGGTTTTTGTCCAACATATCTGCCTTGATGAACATTGTATGTGCCCCTGCAAAACACACATTTTTTAATATATTAGGTCAAAGCAATTGGTGGTGTCATTTAGATCCTTTAAAACCTGGCTGATTTTTGAAAATCTGGTTATTCTATCAATTACAGAAACAAAACTATGATTATGTATTTTTCTATTGCAACCCTTTATTCTGTCAATTTTTGTTTCCTATACTTTGAAGCCCTATTACTAAGTGCATATAAATTTGTGTTTGTTATGTTTTCCTAAAATTGACAATTTAATCTGGTAAAAATTTTCATCTCTGATAATGCTCCTTGTCTTAAAGTGTATTTTGTCTAATATTTATACTGTCATTTCAACTTTTTTAAATTGAGCTTATGAATGGGAAATTGTTTTCCTTTTCAAAATATACTTTTAAACTACTTGTGTGTTTGTATATAAAGTGTATATCTTATAGCAAGCATATAGCTAGGTCATGAATTTTTTTATTGTTCTGAAAAACATCTGTCTTTTAACTGAAATTCACATAAATGTAACATAATTATTGATAAAGTTGGGCTTAGGTGTGCCATTTGCTAATTGATTTTTAATAGAATTTTTTATTGAGATATTTATGGATTCACACACAGTTGTAAGAAGGCTAAAGTGTACCAAGTTTCAGTTAAGTAAGATAAATAATTTCTGGAGCTCTACTATACAGCATCACAGTTATAGCTAACAATACTGTATTCTATACTTAAAATTAGCTAAGAGGGTAAATCTTATGTAAAGTGTTACCACCAAAATAATAATAATAATAACAACAACAACAACAAAAGAGGCAGGAGGAAACTTTAAGAGGTGATGGATAGGTTTAAGGCCTTGCTGGTGGTAATGATTTCATGGGTGTATACTTACTCTCAAATTCATCAAATTGCGTCCATTAAATACCAGTCTTTTATGTATCGATCAAATCTCAATAAAGTGGTTTTTAAAATGCCAAAAAAAAAAAGAAAGAAAGAAAGAGAAATAATATAGAGAAATTTCTTGTAATTTTTGTTCAATTTTCCTCACTGGTAACATTTTGCAAAACTGTAGTATAATATTACAACCAGGAGAGTGACACTGATGCAATCCATTCGTCTTATTCAGATTTTTCCAGTTCTACTTGTAACCATTCATGTATATGGTTGTGTGTATGTGTTTGTGTATATAAGTTCCATGTAACTTTATCATTTGTATAAATTTGTATATCCACCACCACAGTTAAGATACTGAATAGTTCCAACACCACAGAATTCCTCATGCTGCCCTTTTATAACCACACTTACCTCCCTTTTCCACTCTCTGTACCTCCCCTTTCATAACCCTTAGCCACTATTGATCTGTTATTTATTTTTAAAATTCTTCCATTTCAAAAATTAAATGGAATGATACACTGTGTAGCCCTTTGGCCACACTTTTCTTCACTCATCACTATTCCATGGAATGTCATCCAGGTTGCTGTGTGTATTAATAGTTTGTTTTTATTGCTCTTATTCCATGGTGTATGTATTCCATGGTATGCATGTACCACAGTGGTTTAACCAGTTAACTGGTGAAGAATATTTGAGCTGATTCTAATTTTTGGCTGTTATAAATAAAGGTGCTATAAACATTTACGTTTA
>NW_007731937.1:66860-67596 GCF_000696425.1 Galeopterus variegatus
TGAATTATGCTTTTGGTGTCAAGTGTAAGAAATCTGCCTAGACCTAAATCTTGAAGATTTTTTCTCATATGTTTTTGCTAAAAGTTTTACATTTTATGTCTATGTCAAGGATTAATCTTGAGTCAATTTTTGTTTAATATGTGAGGTTTAGGTTGAAGTTTATTTTCTTGCCTGTGCATGTTCAATGGTTCCAGCACCATTTGTTGAAAAGACTATTATTCTCCATTTAATTGCTTTTCCAATGTTGTCAAAAATCAGTTGTGCATATTTGTGTGGATCTAATTCTGGGTCCTCTATTCTTTTCCTCAGATCTATTTGTCTATTCTTTCCCCAGTGTCACACTTTTATTATCACGGTAGCTATATAGTAATATTTATTATTGAATAATTTCTCCCATTTTATTCTTCTTTGTCAAAATTGTTTTGGTTACTCTAGAGCCTTTTCACTTAAGTTTAGAATGGTTTTTAAAAATAAAAGGAAAATATCAAATCTGCCTAGGATGTGGGCCAAGTGAAACTCTCTTGTAAGGATGGTGGGGATGCAAAATGATCCGGTGACTTCAGAAAGCAGTGAGTAGTTTGTCTAGAAGTTACACATGGATTTATCTTACAACCCAGCAATCCCATCCTGGGTATTTACCCAAGTAAAGTAGTAAATTATGTTCACACAAAAACCTGGATATGAATGTTTATAGTGGCTTTGTTTGTAATTGTCAAAAACTAGAAACCACGCAAAT
>NW_007731937.1:67738-69497 GCF_000696425.1 Galeopterus variegatus
TTTTGTCAATGTTTTTCCTGCATAAGTTCATATAATCATATTCTTTTTCTTCTTTTTTTTTAAGCTTGCGTGATGAATTACATTGACTGCATTTTGAATATTAAACTAGCCGGGGATACTTGAAATAAGTTTCATTTGGCCTTACCATATATCAGTAATTGGTATTTAAATCTTTTTATACATTGTGACATTCAGTTTGCTAATATCATTTGAAACTTTTATGCCTAAATTCATAAGAGATATTAGTCTGTTGTTTTCGTTATTTGTACTGTTCTTGTCTGGTTTTGGCATTAGGGTAATATTGACTTCATAAAATATGTTCCTTCCTTGTATTAGTTTTTCTATTCCTATTAGTTTCCTATTGCTGCTATAACAAATTACTGCAAACTTAGTGGTTTAAAACAGCACAACAGAAATTTATTACTTTTCACTTCTGAAGAGCAAAAGTCTGAATTGAGATTGACTGAGGTAAAATAAAGATGTCATCAGGGATGCATTTCTTCTGGAGGTTTTAGGGAAGAATTTGTTCTTTTGTCTTTTTCAGCTTCTAGAGGCCATCTGCATTCCTTGGCTCAGGTCCCTTCTTCCATTTTCTCTATTTTCCATTTTTATTTGTTTTCTAGAAGAGATTGTGGAAAATTGGTGTTAATTAAAGAAGAATTAACAAAAAATTTAAAGAAGAAATGTTTGGTTGAGTTCTCCAGTGAAACCATCTAAGCCTAGATATTTCTTTTTCAGTTTTATAATTATGAATTCAATTTTTTGATGGGTTCAGGACTATTCAGATTGTCTATTTCATCTCAGCTGAGTTTTAGTAGCTTGTGGTTTTTAAGGCATTTATTCATTTCTTCTAAGTTGTCAAATTTATGAGTATAATATTGTTTGTAAAATTCCTCTATTCTTTTTAAAAACTAGATTTTATTTTTTTAGAGCAGTCGAAGATTCACAGTAAAATTGAGCAGAAGATACAGAGATTTTCCATATACCTCCTGTGCCCACACATACATAACCTCTCCATTATTGACATTCTCTACCAGAGTAGTGCATTTGTTACAATGATGAACCTACATTAATCCATCTTTATCACCCAAAGTTTGTAGTTTAAGTCAGTGTTCACTTTTGGTGGTGTACATTCTATGGGTTTGGAAAAATTTATGACATATATCCACCATTATAGCATTATACAGAGTAGTTTTAATGCCCTAAAAGTCCTCTGTGTTCTGCCTATTCATTCCTCTTTCCCCCCATATCCCTGGTAACCACTGAACTTTTTATTGTCTCCATAGTTTTGCTTTTCCCAGTTGTCATATAGTTGGAATCATTCAGTATGCAGACTTTTCATACTTGCTTCTTTCACTTAGTAATATGCATTTAAGTTCCATCCATGACCTTTTATGGCTTGATAGCTCATTTTTTTAATGCTGAATAATATTTAATTGTCTGGATGTACCACAGTTTATTTACCTACTGAAGAACATCTTGGATGCTTCCAAATTTTGGCAGTTATGAATAAAGCTGCTTTAAGTATCCATGTTCAGGTTTCTGTGTGAACATAGGTTTTCAGCCTTTTTGAGTAAATACTGAGAAGTGTGATTGCTGGATCATATGGTAATAGTATGTTTAATTTTATAAGAAACTGCCAAACTGTCTTGCACAGTGTTTATATCATGTTGCATTTCCACCAGCAATGAATGAGAGTTCCTACTGCTCCACATCTTCACCAGCATTTGGTGCTGTCTGTATTCTGAATTTTGGCCAT
>NW_007731937.1:70982-73048 GCF_000696425.1 Galeopterus variegatus
AAAAAAAAATTATACACTATGATCAAGTGGGATTCATTCCAGAGAAACAAGGATGGTTCAACATATGCAAGTCAATAAATGTGATAGAGCACATCAACAACATCAAGGACAAACACCATATGATTATCTCAACAGTCACAGAAAAAGTATTCAACAAAATTCCACATACCTCCATGATAAAGGCTTTCAGCATATTAGGTATACAAAGAAAGTATCTCAACACAATAAAAGACATACACGACAAACCCACCACCACTATCATCCTGAGTGGGGAAAAGCTGAAATATTTTCCCTTAAGAATGGGAACAAGACAAGGATGCCCACTATCACCACTCCCATTTAACATAGTGTTAGAAGTGCTAGCAAGAGCAATCAGGCAAGAGAAAGAAATAAAGAGCATTCAGATTAGAAAAGATGAAGTCAAACTGTCCCTGCTTGCAGATGACATGATCCTATATATAGAAAAACTTAAAGCCCCTACCAAAAAACTCTTAGAGCTGATTAACAATTTCAGTAGTGTTGCAGGATACAAAACTGACACCCGCAAATCAATAGCGTTTTTATTTTCCAATAACAAACTAGCAGAAAAAGAAAACAAGAAAATAAGCCAATTTGCAATAGTTGCCAAAAACAATAAAATACCTAGGAATCAATTTAACCAGGGATGTGAAAGATCTCTACCATGAGAACTACAAATCACTACTGAAATAAATTAAAGAAGACACAAAAAGGTGGAAAGANGTGTTTATATCATGTTGCATTTCCACCAGCAATGAATGAGAGTTCCTACTGCTCCACATCTTCACCAGCATTTGGTGCTGTCTGTATTCTGAATTTTGGCCATTCTGATGTGTAATGGTATCTCATTGTTGTTTTAATTTGTATTTCCCTGATGGTATATGATGTGGAGCATCTTTTCATATGCTTACTTGACACCCGTATATCTTCTTTGGTGAGGTGTATGTTAAAGTCTTTGACTCATTTTTTAATTGAGTTGTTTGTTTCTTATTGTTGAATTTTAACAGCTCTTCATTTATATTGGATAACAGTCCTTTTTCAGATATTCATTTTGCAAATATTTAATCTCAATCTGTAGCTTCTCTTTTTATTCTCTTGATAGTGCCTTTCACAAAATAAATTTTTTAAATTTTAATAAAGTCCAGGTTATCAATTCTTTCTTTCATGGATTGTGCCTTTGATGCTGTATTTAAAAAGTTGCTGCCAAGTGCATCACCCACCCACCCCAACTGAAGATGTGCAGGCAGAGAAAAAGCCCCTGGAAAGCCTGCCCACTGCCCACAAACAAGGCAGGACTTAGCGTGCCACCTGCCCACCTCAACCAGGGACTCACGGGCAGGGAAAAAGCCCCCAAGAAGCCTGCCTACCACCTGCAAACAAGGCAGGACCTAGTACCACCCGCCCACTGTAATTAGGAGGCCCAGCACCACTTCCAAGAAGGTGGTCCAGAACAGCTACCTCCACAGCTTCTACCACTGCAAGGATAGCTAGATGCCACAGTAGCAGCTATGACCACCATGCAGGTGGCCTGCTGCGTATTCAACTCCATTGACAAGGAGAGTCACCAGAGGAGCCTGGAAAAAAGAAGAGGAAGTCTTTCTCCTCAAAGTCCACTCGAGAGTAATAGAATCAGCAACTGATTTACCAAATGACTGGAAATCAACATAGAGATAATAGAAATACAAACAAACAAACAAACAAAACCAAGAAAATATGACACTGCCAAAGAAATATAGTAATTCTCAAATACCAGACCCTACAGAACAAGAAAGCCTTGAAATGACTGAAAAGTAATTCCAAATAACTATATTAAGGAAACTCAATGAGATAGGAGAAGACTCAGTTAGACAATACAATGAAATGAGAAAAAAATATCCAGCATATGAAGGAGGAAATTTACAAAGAGCCACTTTCCCAAACTCATTCTATGAGGTCAGCATCCCCTTGATACCAAAACCAGACAGAGATACAACAAGAAAAGAAAACTGCAGGCCAATATCTTTGATGAACATAGATGCAAAAATCCTCAACAAAATACTAGCAATCAG
>NW_007731937.1:74691-77167 GCF_000696425.1 Galeopterus variegatus
TCCATATACCAAAATTAACTCAAAATGAATTAAAGAATTAAATATAAGACCTGAAACTATAAAACTCCTAAAGGAAAACATAGGGGAAACACTTCAGGAAATAGGACTGGGCAAAGAGACCCCAAAAGCACAAGCAACAAAAGAAAAAATAAATAAATGATATTATATCAAAATAAAAAGCTTTTGCACAGCAAAGGAAACAGTTAACAGAGCAAAAAGACAACCTAAAAAATGGGAGAAAATATTTGCAAACTATATATCTGACAGGGTATTAATATCCAGAATATACAAGGAACTCAAACAGCTACACAGTAAAAAAACAAATAACCCAATTAAAAAATGGGCTATCGAGCTGAAGAGACATTTTTCAAAGGAAGACATACAAATGGCCAACAGGTACTTGAAAACATGCTCAATATTGCTAATCCTCAAGGAAATGTAAATCAAAACCACATTATGATATCATCTCACCCCAGTTAGACTGCCTATAATAAAAAAGACTGAGAATAACAAATGCTGGCAAGGAAGTGGAAAAAGAGGAACTGTTCTACACTGTTGGTGGGACTGTAAATTAGTGCAGCCATTTTGGAAAACATTATAGAGGTTTCTCAAACAACTACAGATAGATCTACCATATGATCCAGTGATCCCACTTCTGGGTATACACCCACAGGAATGGAAATCACCATGTCAAAGGGATATGTGCACTCCCATATTCACTGCAGCTCTATTTACAATAGCCAAGATATGGAACCAACCTAAATGTCCATTGACAGATGACTGGATAACATAAACATGCTATATATGCACCATGGAATACTACTCAGCCATAAAAAAGAATGAAATTCTGCCATTTGCAGCAACATGAATGAGCTTGGAGAAAATTATGTCAAGTGAAATAAGCCAGGCACAGAGGGAAAAACACCAGATGCTCTCACTTATAAGTGGGAGCTAAGAGAGAAAGGTAGAAGGAAACAAAGATCACAGTGATGTGTTGGACTTGCAGAGGGAGAGAACATACCTAGGACTGCCAGGGGGTGAAGGTAGGGAGGGGGAGGCAGGTCAGGGAGAGGTTGAGAAAAAAAATAGAGTATAAATTGGGTATTTCTACTATGTGGCATTGAAACATTTGAATAAACCTGAAAAAAATAAAAATAAAGTCACTGTCAACCCCTAGTTCATCTAGATTTTCTCTTATTTTCTAGGAATTTTATAGTTTTGAATTTTACTTTTAAGTCTATGATCCATTTTGAGTTAATTTTTGTAAAGGGTGTGAGGCCTATGTCTAGATTAATTTCTCTGGCCTATGGATGTCCAGTTTTTCCAGCACCATTTGCTGAAAAACTATCACTTCTTTGTCTAAGATTTGTTGACTATATTTATGTGAGTCTATTTCTGGGCTCTTTATTCTGTTTCATTAATCTCTTTGCCCATTCTTTCACAAGTACCACATTGTCTCAATTAATGTCGCTTTATAGTAAGTCTTGAAGTTGCATAGTGTCAGTCCTTCAACTTCAATCTTCTTCAATATTGTGTTGGCTTCTCTGGTTCTTTGTTTGTTGGTTGGTTGGTTGGTTGGTTGGTTTTGCCTTTCCTATTGTCTTTTTAACATCTGCAGGATCTGTTATGATACCTCTTATTTCATTTCTAATATTGGTAATTTGTTTTTCCTCTGTTTTATTTTTCTCAGTCTTTATTAATTGTATCAGCTTATCATGTTTATCAATTTTGTTGAGTTTTGCCTTTCCATATAAACTTTAGAATCAGTTTGTAAATACACACAAAATAACTTGCTGAGATTTTGATTGAGATTACATTGAATCTATAGGTCAAGTAGAGATGAACTGACATCTTGATAATATTAAGTTTTCTTATCCATGGAGCATCTCTCCATTTACATAGACTTTCTTTCATTTCTTTTCTTTTTCAGAATTTCGTAGTTTTCTTTATACAGATTGTACACATATTTTGTTACATTTATATGTAAGTATTTTAATTTTTTGGTGCAAATGTAAATGGTATTGTGTTTTTTATTTTAAATTCCATTACTCGCTGTCGGCTTATAAGAAATCAATTGACTTCTGTATGTTAACCTTGTATCCTGCAACCTCACTATTAGTTATTCTTTATTAGTTCCAGGTCATTTTGTTTGATGATTCTTTGGGATTTTCTCCATAAACAATTATGTTGTTAGAGTTTGGAAGTGTTGTCCCCCCAAAACTCATGTGGAAATCTGATCCCCAATGTGGCAGTGATGGGAGCTGTTTGTGTCATGGGGGTGGATCCCTCAGGAATGGATTAATGCTTTTCCTGGGGGGTGGGGGTAGTGAGTGAGTTCTCACTCTATTAGTTCCCCTGAGAGCTGGTTGTTTAAAATACCCTGGCTCCTCCCACCCCTCTCTCTCTTGCTTCTTTTTGCCATGTGATCTGCTTGTACCCACCAGCTGCCTGCCACTTTCTGCCATGAGTAGAAGCA
>NW_007731937.1:77790-79710 GCF_000696425.1 Galeopterus variegatus
GCCATGTGATCTGCTTGTACCCACCAGCTGCCTGCCACTTTCTGCCATGAGTAGAAGCAGCGTGAGGCCCGCACCAGATGCAGCTGTCGCAGAATCGTAGGCCAAATAAACCCCTGTTCTTTATAAATTACCAAGTCTCAGGTATTCTGTTATAGCAACCCAAAATGGATTAATATATATGTCATCTGCAAAAAAAGTTTTATATCTTTCTTCCCAATCTATATGCATTTTATTTTCTTCTCTTGTCTTATTGCAATAGATAGGACATCCAGTACAATTTTGAATAGGAACAGTAAGAGGGTACATCCTTGCCTTATTCCTGATTTTAGCAGAAATGTATCTAGTTTCTCACCATTAAGTATAATGTTAACTGTAGGTTTTTTATAGATATTCTTTATCCTGTTGAGGAAGTTCTCCTCTATTCATAGTTTGCTGAGAATTCTTAACATGTATGGGTGTTGGATTTTGTTAAATGTTTTTTCTGCATCTATTGATATAGTCATATAATTTTTTCTTTAGTCTGCTGATGTGATGGATTACATGGACCGATTTTCATCAGATAGTTTTTAATAACATTTATTACTTTGTGTACACACACATACTTGTGTTTACTTTTTTATTCTCTGTCATCTCCACTAAACTATAAACTCAAGCACGTAGTATATTATGTACTCATAAATATTAGTCAAATGAATGAACTATCCCCCACTTATATTTATTTGTATCTATTGAAATCTATTTAAGGAGGATGGCAATTTGCTGGAGTCTGGCTACAAGACAGAGATGGAAGAGACTTGGGGGAAGAGATTCTATGGTATCTGTTCCTTTCTGGTTCCAGATGGTACATTTAAGCCTCACTGGTTAGAGGGCTAAAGCCAGCAGCTGATTGAGTTATTCTGTCGAGAGATATCATGGACTTGTTTCCTAAGGAAACAAGCAGAACTGCTTTGGGCCTAGGTGACAGAGTGTGACAGAGTTGTAGAAAAGACTGTGATCCTGTCTTATAAATAATGCAATCCAGCAGGTGGGAGCTTGGAGCTATGGTAATTTGAGCATTAAATGTGACCTCCTTTGCATCTGCAGGCTGCATTTGAGGTGTATACAATGTAGAAAAGAATCAGAGCTCAGTTTGATATGCCTTAAAATATCTACATTTTTTAAAAAACCCAACCTGTTTCTTTTCAGGGCAGCTTATCTTTACTCTGAATTCTAGTCCCTGTAAACACCAGTTCCATTTGACACAGTTTCAGATGTATTCTCTAGCATACCCAAACTCAAACTGACAGATCCTTCTTCTGGATCCCATGTCCAGAAGATCTTGGTTGCTGTAATTCCAGAACTTTCCAATCCAGAAGGAGTTCTCCAAAAAGCCGGTTTCCTGCATCTCTAGCCACAATTTGACTTATTTTACTCAACATTTATTGTTTAGACTTCTGTCTGTTTGCAACAACTCTTACTCTTTGCTTTCCGAAAATCTTAGACTTTCATGCCAAAGTCTTCTGATTCTTGTTTCATATTTCTATCCAAATTTGCCTTCAGTGAACACCTGTGGGGATTTTTTTCCAGCATCCATTGATCCATCTTCTGGTTTAAAAAAAGAATCATGAATTTCCTTTGGGGAGTTACTTCTTCTCCACTCTAAGTTCCTGTGGGTTGGGTGGGATTGACCTTCGTCAGCTCTTAGGGTGGGTCCTAATTATCCTAAGCTGATCAGCATATGACATAACATTAAGCACTGGGATTGATCCAGGTATGATCATGGGCCTCACTGGGCTAAAAGGCATTAGACCCAGAACTTTGTGTAAACCATTGAGGGAGAGAGAGAGAAGGAGAGACTCTCTTTCTGCTGGGTACACTCACAGATTGTAGAAAATGAAAGATTTGATGTAGCTGTAGCCTTCCTGTGGCCTTGAAGGAAGA
>NW_007731937.1:80417-81471 GCF_000696425.1 Galeopterus variegatus
CAGATTGTAGAAAATGAAAGATTTGATGTAGCTGTAGCCTTCCTGTGGCCTTGAAGGAAGAACATGTTAAAGCCAACACATCAGAGAGAGCAGTGCCGAACCAAGAGACAAACTGGGTCCCGGTGACATTGTTTCAATCCCTGCATCAAGCCACGCCATAAAACAGTCCTACCCCATGAACTTTTCAGTTTTTTGATCTTCTAAACTCTTTTTTAATTAAATGATTTTGAATTGAATTTTTCTGTGATTTGCAGCCAAATAAATCCTGAACAGTACACTATTCATCTTGTCCTTAAACACTCCCAGTCAAACATTTTCAACTTGCTTTGCCCTCTGCTGTGGGTTGGCATTGGTGCTGACTATGATGCATGGCCCTTGACCCTGATATTCCCTTGAACTTTGGATTGATAGCTCTCTTCTAGGCTTGATTTTGGTGTCTCCTCCTGGGAATGACTGATCCTGATCCCACAATCCCACATACTACCCACAGCTCTGTCTCCTAGGTTATTGTCACCATTTTAAGCCAGACCTTAGATTTCCATTGCTAACTGGACACTTCTGAGATTCCATCTTTGGAATAAATTTCAGTCAAGTTATTAGAACACATTCAGACTGTCCACAGGAAGCACTTTTCCCCACTCAACACTTGTACCGATCTGTGTGTGGTCCAAATGAGGTAAAGAGCTCCAAGCAACTGCATCTTCTCATCTGGTGTGTACATAAATTTGCATCTGTCCTGGACCTCCTTGGGCCTGGGAAACCCAATCTTACTGCACACACTAAATTTTATTAACCTCCAGCGGGAACAGAAGAGAAAAGCAGAGGGGGCAAAGTGTATGTTCCAATAGGATGCTTGCACTTCTTTTAGGAATGTGATGGAGACTGATTGAGAATCACATTCATCAGTTCCATCGCAACTTCTCATATTAGCTGAAAATCTGTGCATTCATATATGTTGATAAAATCCAGTGAATTATTTCAAAGCCAGCATGACAGAGTGTCTGTTCCTACTGGAGAAACACTCATATTCTTGAAAGTGTCAGTGGCAGCAAAG
>NW_007731937.1:82400-94393 GCF_000696425.1 Galeopterus variegatus
TGACTTTTAATATGTAAGGATATATTACATTCAAGATAAATTCAGATTTAGTTCTTCATGTGAGGAGGTGTATCCATTAGTTCTTTTAAGATAAACTACCCCAGACTTGGTGACTTTAAACACAACCATTTATTATTCACAAGTCCATGAACTGGCTAGGCAGCTCTTCTGGTCTGGATGGGGTGAGGGTGCTTACAACAGCGTTTACTCATGTGTCTGCTGTCTGATGGGGCTAACTTGTCTAAAAGGGGCTTAGCTAGAATGGTTTATCTCTGCCTTACGTAGTCTTTCATTTTCCAGCAAGATAGCCTAAGATTATTCACAATGGCAGGTGAACAAGTTTCCAAAAGAGAGAATGGGAGTGTTCAAAGACTCTTGAGAGGTAGGCTTGGAACTGGCACTTTGTCACTTCCATCACTTTCTGTTGGCCAAAGCAAGTCATGAGGCCAGCCCAGATACAAAGGGTGAGGGAGTAGACTCTGCTTCTAGATAAGAATGTGCAAAGCCACATTGTAAGAGGCATGCACACAGGGAGGGAAATAATTGTGGATGTCTTTGCAACCAATCTGCCTCAGCAGATATGTTGCACTCTTGTTTTCAGAAATGGCCTTAATCATCCCAGTTCTTGGCACAAATAGAGCAGGAGCCTAATACAAATGTGCCAAATGAGTTCTGCCACCTCAGTATTCATGAGAGTGCATGTAGATGGGTTTATAATGTGTGTATGTGTATAGGCATGTGTGCGCAGATGTGAATTTGTGTTCTCTTATGTCTTTTGAGATGCTCTGTAAAGACAGGAGGTTTCAGAACCAAGGACAGCAGCCTGGCCTGACAGTGTAAATGATGCCAAGTGCCCAGCAAAGCCTATCTCAAGTGGCAGACCACAAATTAGACTCTGTTTCCTGGTAGAAACAGCACATTGGGGACCAGAGTTTTCATTTTCTGACATCAGAAATCACACGAATTTGTCTGCACAGAAAAAGTATTTCCTGGAAAACCATCTCAAAAGGAACACACCTTCAGACACAGCCACCTTCAAGGGATCTTGACCCTCAGGAACAAAAACCCTTTAGCCCCCAATCCCACAGTCTGTTAAGAAATCAAGGCCACTACCACAACATTCCAGTTCATCCTAACCTTTCTTAGCTTTGTGGACTCAGAGTGGACAATATCTATTCCCCTAAGCTCAGCCAAACTAAGGTTATGGACTGTCTCACAACTAATATTTACTGAATAGTTGCTGAGTACCAGGGACTTGGCTAGATGCTAGGTGCTAGGTATGTAGAGTAAAAATGACAGTCATAGCCCCTGTCTTCATATAGCTCACAGTCTAGTGATAAAAGGAGACAATAAATGAAGAAATAGTCTAATACATAAATACATAAAAATTGCAATAAACACACTGAGGTTATGGACTGTCTCACAACTAATATTTACTGAATAGTTGCTGAGTACCAGGGACTTGGTTAGATGCTAGGTGCTAGGTATGTAGAGTAAAAATGACAGTCATTGCCCCTGTCTTCATATAGCTCACAGTCTAGTGAGAAAAGGAGACAATAAATGAAGAAATAGTCTAATACATAAATACATAAAAATTGCAATAAACAATACAAAGGTAACAACGAGGTGTTTTCAAAGAGAATGCAAAGGTGCTATGATTTGAATATTTGTCCCCTCCAAAACTCATGTTGAAATTTAATTGCTGTTATAAAAGTATTAAGAGGTAGGACCTTTAAAAAGTGATTAGGCCATGAGGACTCCACCCTCATGGATAGAAATGGTGCCATTATAAAGTGTGTGTTTGGCCCTCTCTTGCCTCTCTTTCCCTTCCACTTTCTGCCTCCTACCATGGGATGACACAGAAAAAAGGCCTGTGGCAGGTGGCGGCCCCTCGATCTTGGACTTCCCAGCCTCCAGAACACGAGTCATCAAATTTCTGTTTATTGCCCAGTGTTAGGTATTATGTTTTAACAGCACAAAATGGACTAAGACAGAAGGGAAAACCAGTTTAGATTGGATGATTGAGAAAGTCCTCACTGAAGAGGTGATGTTCCAGCTGAGATCTGGAAGATTAAAGGGGCTGGCAATGCAAAGGGGAGAGGAGGGGGACCATTCTAAGTCAAAAAATGAGCATGTACAAAAGATAAAAGAACAAGTTTAGTACTTAAGGACCTGAAAGGAGTTCAATGGAACTGAGGTCTGGTGAACAGGAGAGTTCAAGATGAGAATGTAGAATTACCAGAGGCCAAATTATGCGTGGTTTTGTAGACTATGTTATGGAGTTTGGACTTTATTTTAAGAGCAGTAGTAAAACAGAGAAGAGTTTTGTCAGACTTTCTCAGGATATTTAGATATCCTTCACCTCCTGTTGAGAATTCCTAGGTTAGGAAATGTTCTAGGAAACTAAGGGGGAAAGACCCCCCAGATTCATCCTCTGTCTCTTGAAATGAACAGGTGTGCGGGCCAGCTTTCTTGTCCTTGGGACGAGCCTGGACAAAGGCCTAAAGCTATCCAGCCTCCACGGACTGAGCGGTACAAACTTGAACTGCTTGTTGGTCTCCCTGCCAGGCCCAGTGGCCCTTTATCCCTCCTAAGACTTGTCTTCTCTTCTGCTCATACAGTAGGAGCCCAGGATGTGCTGCTCCCACTCACTTCAGCCTCAGTCAGCTTGGCCCTTGTTCTCTCCTCTTCCTTCCTGGCTCCTGGATTGCACTTCCCCTTGCTCAGGACTGCAGAACTTTTAGCCAGCACAAACCTGACAATCCACTCCTCTACTTTCCCAGGGCTCCTGCTTCTCTTCTCTCCTCTGGGGCCCATTTACTATTTAAATGGTCCTTTGGGGGCTGGCCCCATGGCACACTCGGGAGAGTGCGGCGCTGGGAGCGCAGTGGCGCTTCCACCACAGGTTCGGATCCTATATAGGACTGGCCGGTGCGCTCACTGGCTGAGCGCCGGGTGACACCAAGCCAAGGGTTGCGATCTCCTTACCGGTCATGAAAAAGACTAAATAAATAAATAAATAAAAATAAAAATAAATGGTCCTTTGGGGAAATCTCACCATTTTTGCCATTGCTGTGAGCTAATGCTGCCAATATTTTATCATCAACAACCCCTTTTATTCTTTCTTCAACTCTTTTCACCATGCTGATATGTCGAAAGACATCTCCCCAACGTGTTGTACCTAACAATAGCTAACCTCTGTCAAGCACTTTCTATATGTGAAGCATTGTCTTAAGTGCTTTCCATGCAGTCTTATTTGATCCATCTACAATAACATAATATAAGGGTGGCAGATTGCATTTTCCAAGGATGACCACAACAATATCATCTGTTTCACATGTTCTTCTAGAACCTCACCCTCACCCCCCATTAAGAGGTGGAATTTAATTATCTTCCCCTTGAACCTGGCTGTCCCATGACTTGCTCACAATAAGCAAGGGGCAGACTGGATGATTTATGAGGCTTGGTCATAAAAAGTGACACAACTTCCCCTTATTAGAAGGGACACTCTTGGAGCTCTGAGTTCCTGTGTAAGAAGTTTAACCCCGACATTGCCAAGCTGAAGAGGTCATGTGCAAGCCCTCCAAGGAGCAGCCCAGCTGAGCTCTCTGTCAACGGCTGACACTAAGTGCTAGCAATGTGAGTGAACATCTTGAATGTCCAGCTCAGTTGAGCCTTCAGATGGTAGCAGCCCCAGATGACATTGAATGGCATTTCAAATGGCCCATTTGATGGCCATTCCCATGCCAGATCTGCCCAGACTGGCCTTTCCCAAATTCCTGACCCATGAAGTCAAGAGTGGTTGTTTTAAACTGTTAACTTTTGGGATAATTTGCTAAAAAGCAATAATTATCAGAACAACAGAAATTGATAATGGTCTTGTTTTATAGATAAGGAATCCGAGACTCAAATTAAATTCTTTTCCCAAGGTCAAAGAGCTCTTATGTGGTAGGACTAGAATCTTAGGTCTTGCACACCACAAGGCCTGTGCTATCACCACTCATCTATTGAGCCATGGTCTGTGCAACCTGGTTATGTGTTAGATATAAGGTTCTTAGGTCATAGATACCCATTCAGGGATGGAACCTAAGGTTGGGACCTCCAATTGTAGGCTCATGTCAGGGGTTAGCGTCAGGAGCTACCCTCTGGCCTCCAAGGTGGATTCGGACACTATGGATGGTCTATGTGCCAAGCCTACCCTGTCCTGCAACTAGCAAAGGACTTTTTTACCTTCGTAAGACAGCATAAACTGCGGGTTAAGAACACATGGACTGAGATCTGTCATTTAGTAGCTGTATGACCTTGGAGCAAAAAGTTACTCCACTTCTCTGAGCCTCAGGTTTCTCAGATGGGAAATGGGATGATGATAATAGAACCCAATTCATAAGGTTGTTTTGAGCATTAAATAAAATAATGTATGTGGAGTATTGATCACATTTCCTGGCAGTTAGTATTTTCGATTTAAGCATTCCTTCTTAATTGGTCCTATTGTTATTACAGGCTAGAGACAGATACACATGGAGCCCGATGAAAAAACAAGCTCTTCCCCCCACTTCTACTATGCCATAGAGCCCTTTTAACAGTACGTAATTTACCCAGTTGTCCTTATACAGCAATAATTAAAGGTAGAATACTTTCTCGGGTGAGTAGCAAAACCTGCTGAGTAAGAGGAGACTGTCCTAATGCAGTGTCCCAGCTCCTGACTTATTCACCTGAAGGCAGGATGGCCGCAGCAGAATGATTAGGAATTTGGGCACCTAAGGTCTCTGGCTCTCAGTGTCCACATATGAAAAATGGAAATGACATTGAGTGTCTCATGGTGGCTACCAGCAGTCGATGAGATGATGAACGTCTGGCCCTGGAGCTCGGTCCTTGGAGAAGACTGGCCGTTATTCTTCTTTCTCTCTGCTCTTTGGGCCACTCTCCAGGGGTGGCTAAGGATTATGTCCCTCCCTCCTTTCACTGTTGCCAGAGATCTCTGGGCTTGTAGCAGGGGCTTTCAAGGAGGTGACTTCCTTCTATAAAAACTCAAGCAAAGCTGGGGCATCTACCCCCCCCCCAACTCCACCCTTTTTGTGGGACTCGGAAGCCCTCTTCCACTCCTGGAGGCAGGAAGATCAGAGTTGGGAGCTTCTGTGGGGCTCCGTGCAGTCACATAGGCTTTGGGAAGCCCATGAAGAAGTGAAAGGATGGCTCTTTTTTGATCTGTCTCTCCTGGGTAATAGCAATGAGCCTTGGTTTCTTCATCTATAAAAATGGGGACTAATAGTATACCTGCCTTACTTGTATACAAGCTTATTGTGAGTTTTAAAGAGGACAAGTGGGAATGGCAGAGTCTCTGCAGATGACCTTTATTTCTGTTGGTCTTGGGCAGGTTTCTAGTTTACTTACACAAAACCGAGACAGCATTAGCAGCAGTCCTCAGAGAGAAGCAAAGAGCAGAGCTTAGCCTTGTGCACTGGGCACCACTTCCATTCTCCTGGAGGGGGGAGTCAATTTTTTCTTCAGTATTCTCTTATTTCTTGGTCCTGGGAATGGCATCACCCTTGCCAGCCCTGTAGAAGCAAGTCTAGACTCACCCTGTAGCTCACTGTTCACATCCAGTCATCATCAGGTCTAATGGATTAAATAAGAATAATTAGTAATTATAGAGCATTTGGCATGGTTCTAAGTGCTTTACATAAATCATCTCATTTCATTCATAGAACTACTATGAGATATTTGCTTTTGTGATCTTTAGTTTGCAGATGAAGAAAATCAAGTGCAGAGAGGTTAAGTAACTTGTCCAAGGTCACACAGCTGGTGAGGAATCCAGGCAGGCTTTGAATTCTGGAGGCTGACTCCAGAGCTTTTGCACATAACCACTGCACTAATGCTCTCCCACTGTGCCTGTTTCCATTGTCTCTTGCTGAGAGTCCTGCAGTATCTCCTAGCTAGTATAAATGCCCCTGATCTTATCCTTCCATAAATCATCCCCCACACAGCTACACAGCTACCAGACATCTTTCTCTAAAGGAAAGCTCTGATCAAGTCGCTCTCTGGTTAAAGCTTTTCAATGCCTCTCCATTTTTCAACCGGATGAAGTCTAGGCTCCTTGAATTGGCCCATAAATCCCTGCATGGTCTGGCTCCTGCCTGCCTCTCTCCAGCCTGTTTCCCACTGAACTCTGTTCTTTTTACATTTAGCTACACTGGAGTGCTCTATGCGTCTTCATTCAGCTACACCTTGGTGTATTCAATTCCTTACTCCTCCTGAAATTCCTTTTCATCACCTGAAAACTCCTGCTCATCCAACTCAAATACAAAGCCTTCCCTGCCCCACCCAAGCTCTAACAGTGTTCATCACCTTGGAATGCAACAATTTGTCTGCAGACCTATCTGTGTCGATAGACCACAAGTTCCTTGAGGCAGGATCCTCTTCAGCTCTCTGACGCCTTCCATAACATCAGTACATAGGGCATTAATAAACTGCTAAAAAAATACTTTGAGGTGTAAAAAATTGCTCCTATTAATACAATGGCACAATACCAGTTAACAGGGCCCTCAGGACTTCAATCTATCACCTTGGCTTCCTACAAGAATAAAGCCTCAGCAACTCTGCCTGGTCCCTCCTCTACCAGGTGATACCCAAACCCAAAGTGCATGGGTTTCAGCATCCAGACACCCTTTCTCCACCCCACCTCACCCCGCTGTCTTTCCCTGTCACTCTACCAACTCCTCAGTCTCCTCCCCATGCTGGAGTGCACAGCTTGCTGCTTCCTTCACAGGCCCAGACTGGACAGTGTCCACTCCTGGTCTACCTTTGGGACCACCTGCTTTCTCACCTAGGTTTAGCTGAGACCAGGCACAGAATTTTCAAGAGACACATATACTGAGAAACCAGAGAAAGCAAAGAGGTGGCTAGCAAAGGTGGGATTGTTGTGGATCCCAGGCTTCTACTGCAGCTTCCTTCCACACTGGGCTGTGAGCTTCTCAAGGGCATCTTAGATGCAGCACAGAGCCAAGGTGGGAACATTTGTGGGATAAATGAATGAATGGAGTCACTTGGTGGCAGATTATTTGGCTCAATTCTTTCATCAAGACACTGATAAGCATGCTCCCTGCCACTAGGTCACCTGTGTAAGGGTTACTAGACAGCATACTTTGTACACATGCCTGTTCAGAGGGTGCAAGAAACTTGCTCCTTCAGGATTTCCCAGGGCACCAGATGCCTCAGGGCTGAGCCCCAGTCAGGAGGAGGAGAAGCCAGAAAAGAGAAGGAGCAGCATTTTCCTGTGGCCAGAGACTGGAATTCCAATTCTCCACTTGAAAGGGAGACCATCATCCAACTTATCTCTGCTCTGGCCCTCAGGGTAGACCTGTGAGAGGCCAGGGAATCTGCCAGGTATTTTATTTTTCATATTGGTGTGTAAATAACATCTAGCTGCCTTTCTGGCCAGAGGGAGGTTTCTGCTTAATTCAGGCTCTGGAGATACAGCTCTGGCAACCCACAGCAGTAGCAGTGAGGTTTATCTAATTGTACATGCAGGCCCACCTCTCTGTTCTGCTTCAGGAGGCTTTGCTATTTATCACTCACCCCATAATGCACGAGCTGTCACCTCTTTTGCGAAGCCTTCCCAGCCACGTGGATCAGCCGCTCCCCCTGAGACCCCCCTCTCTCCCAGACTGCATCACCCACATATATCCGAACCAGGTAACAGTGTACCCATTAGCCTTTGCTACATGACCACCACGCTATGACTTGTAGGCTTAAAGATAAGCATTTATGAGCTCACAATTTGGTGATGGATTCCACTGTTCTCAGTTGGGTTCCCTCCTGCATGTTCAGTCACCTGTCAGGCAGCTAGATCCTGTCAGCCTGGCATGGGGCTCCTAGGCCACACATCTCTCATCCTCGAGAGTGCAGGTTCCAAGGTGAGGGCACAAACTGAGGGGCTTCTTGGGGTCTAAGCTTGGAACTGGCACCACATCGCATCTGCCCCATTTTGTTGTTTAAAACAAGTTACAAAAGCCAGCATTGATTTCAGGGTCAAGGAAACAGATTCTACTCTGCAAGGGAGGACCTCTGAACTCGAAGAGGCATATGTATAGGGAGAGAAAGAATTTGTGGCCATGTGATCATCTGTAAGTGGTCTTTATGCTGTTTTATTATTTCAATCTGTACCTGATGGAGATTAGGTCTGAAGCTAAAATCTAGGAAAACAATTTCCGAGTAACTCTCAAGAGAAAGTCTAGCATTTAGCGTGTGGCTTGGACTTTGGGGACTTCAGACCTAGGTGTAAATCCTGTCTCTGCCACTTATCCATTGTGTGACCTTGGGCAAGTCATTGCCTTCTTTTGACCTTCCATTTCTTCTTCTGCAAAAAAGGGATATTAATAATTTTAATAATACCAGCCTCACAGTTGTTGCTGGGATCAAATGACATATGAGTGTGGAAGCCTTTAGCACAGTGCCCAGCATGAAATAAATGCCTGATAAAAGTGGCTTTTATTATCGTGATTGTTATTAAAAATAACAGCCATTATTCCACCTGGCATAAACTAAAGCAAAAGAACTCCCCCTCCCCAAATCTTACACTGTGAGTTCCTCAAGGGCACAGACTGTGTGTATAAATATATTCACTACAGCTTTGTTTATAATAGGGAAAAAAAAGGAAAGCAGTATAAATATCTGACAGTAGGGGGTTGGTTAAATGAATTTTAGTATATCGACCCAAAGGATTGCAGTGTAGTCATTAAGAATAATGTGGAGTTATGTGTGCTGACATTGAAAGCTGAATATGTACTGTCAAGTGGAAAAGGAGGTTACAAAATAGTACAGTCAGCCTTCCATAACCATGAGCTCCACACCCACAGATTCAATCAACTGTGGATCAAAAATACTCAAAATAACCCAATTAAAAAAACATAACAATAAAAATAATATAAATTTTAAGAGTACAGTATAACAGCTATTTGCATAGTATTTATATTGCATTAGGTATTATAAGTAATCCAGAGATGACTTAAAGCATACAGGAGGATGTGCATAGGTTATATGCAGATACTACGCCATTTTATAACAGCAACTTGAGCATCCGAGGATTTTGGTATCCATGGGGGTTCTGGAACCAACTCCCTGCAGATATTGAGGGATAGCTTTACATACAGTACAAAGCTATCTGTGTAAAATATATTTGTGTGTAGATATAGACATAGAAGTATTGGTGGGAAGATATAAAAATGTGCAGATGTGAAGGTGTCTATCTCTGTGTGATGAGATTATAGAATTTCCCCCCCCCCTTTTTTTTTTTTGTCTTTTTTCCGTGTCCGGCAATGGATCGCAACCCTCAGTGTCGCCCCCGTACTGGACCGGGACCGGCAACGGGATCGCAACCCTCGGTGTTGCCCCCGCGCCTCGCTCAGCCAGTGAGCGGGAACCCGTCTGTATGTGGGATCCGAACCCTCGGCGGGAGCGCTGCCGCACTTCCCAAGTGGTGCACTAGCGCAGTGCGCCACTGGGCCGGCCCTGAATTTTCCCCCTTTTATTCTAGCTTTTCTAATTTCTCTACAATAACATGTACTACTTAACTATATTTTTACAAATTTGCAATGTGAGAGCTCCTCTGGGTCACCATGAAGGCAGGCTTCAGAACCACCACATGCCAGGCCTTGAACTTGGCACTAAGTTTTGAGCTGATCCATGCCAGGCTCTGTGCTGGGTGCCAGTGGTTTATTACAGCTGCCTCCTCCATGAGGCTCCAGGGTGTGGTTCCTGGAGCTCCTCAAAAGCTACAGGAGTTTACTGCTGACCCTCATTGTGCGGCTTCTCTTCCCTGAGGGCATCAACAGAGCATCCTCCTCTCTCTGCTTCTCATGACACTCCAATAGTTCCCATGAAGCCAGTGTTGGGTACGGTGGGGTATCTGTTCTCAGAGACTGCCCTATTCCCCCTACAATCAGCTTGAGAGATAGAGGGAGAAGGACTGGACCCAGGTGCCCAGGCTTGCTGCTCAGGCCATGGAAGTGGGTGGGTTCTGGAGGGCCTAGAACATACAGGGACAGGACCCCAGCTTCCTGTCCTGCCCTCATGGTAGGGGCCAGAAGGGAAGGTACAAGGGAACGGCAGCACCACTGGAGGCACAGAGATCCTCCTTAGAGGGGCTGAGCTATTTCAAAGTCAAGAATGTCCATTAGCCACGATGTGGATGCTCGTAATCTCACCCAGGAGATGCCTCAGGCCCTTGGGGAAATAAATAGCCCACTCCAGGCAGCACTGTCTCTCCCTTACTCACCTAAATCCCCAGCTGACCCACTCCTGTGCATTTTCACAGTCCCCAAAGCATCTCCATTAGGTCCTTCCCTTACTGACTGACCTCGTTCTTCCTGTAGGCATCTTGTAGGTCAGTCTACCTCTTAAGAGTTTGCCAAAAGCAAAATGAACAATCCCATCCACTTAAACAAGAGGATATTTGATTCTTTTTACTAAAATGTTATTTGTCATATCACGAGCAGACATGCCCCAGTCAAGGTGGGTTACTTGATGACACAGCTATGGTTGGGTTCCAGCAACTGGGAAGACTAAGTGGTTGCGAACACTACCGTGATTAGGGGTGTGGGATCTGGGGTATTATGATAATTGAAAAAATTAGAGTTTGGGGAAAAAATATACTGATTTTAAAAACATTTGGCTGAGACATTTCCTTAATGTCTCTTTGGGTAGATCAACAAGGCCATTTCCCTGGTTACTCATAGAGAAGCACAGGGCATACGACATCCACCCCTGCCATGCCAAAAAGCAAACACTTGTGGGCGTGTGTGGATGTGATGTTGAGTCACAATATTGTTGATTATGAGGAAGTTTAGGAACTGAGGCAAACTTTTTCCCACCCCCACTTGCCAACAATTAAGGCAGGCTGGCTGTGAATTACTAACCATCAGTCTTCCCTTTTCCAACTCCCATAATTGGGTTACAATACCTCTGTTAGACAAGAGTTTCTCCAGAACTTGAGCTAAGTAAGAGCTCTTTATAAATTAGTCTATAAATTGGAATATGTTTCTCCATCTGGCATCTAAATTTAGGAAATCTACCATTTTGCATGAAGCACCAAGATACACAGCAAAGCCCAGGGTTCTGTGGTATTTGGGGTGATTGGGAGGCAGCATGTATGGAAGTGCTGGAAACACTGGGCTCTGTAGTAACTGCCGAGATGCAACTTGTGACTCTGCTATTTGGTGGCCTTGCACAACTACCTTAATCTCTTTGTGTCTCAGTATTTTCATCAGCAAAATGGGAATAATAAGCACCTGCCTCATGAGTTTATTATGAAGTTTAACAAAGTAATCCATATAAAGTGCTTAGAATGTCATCTGGCAGAGAGGAACTCAGTAAACATTGACAACCACTACTACCATGATTAACGTTCATAATATTCCACAGAACACAAAGGCTTCCTAGTAAAAAAGACCTTTGGACCAACTCAAGGTAAATGTGGCGTTGGTGAGCTCTCCTCTCAGACAAGGTGGACTCAACAATTGTCTGCCTTAACCCAGCTTGAGCTAAATCCAACCTCCTGCCCAACTTCACACTTGTATCCTTACAGTGGAATGTGGCTGGAGGAAAACCCCAAACAGTGCTGATTCTCTTCCCTTCCGTTTCTGTTCACTAACCTCAAACAGGCCCTTAATGCAACCTGGGAATAAGCCTACGTAGCCCTGGCTCACGTCCTCTCTCCATCTCCTTGATAACTATTTCATGCCTCTTTCCTCCTCCTCCTCTTCACTCTTAGCTTATAACCTTTCTTCCTAGGTCCCTGAGAAAATGGAAACACTCAGAAGATAACTTTCTCAGGTTTCCAGCACCGCAGCTAGCAGCCTGATATCTGTATCTTTGCCCATAAGTGCTGCCCTACCTCCTGCTGAACTGCACATGCACTGAATCTCATCCCGTCTAGCCTCAGAAGGACGTCCATCAATCCTGAAAATATCTTCTCTATTTCCTTCATATCAATTGCC
>NW_007731937.1:94864-96308 GCF_000696425.1 Galeopterus variegatus
CCTCAGAAGGACGTCCATCAATCCTGAAAATATCTTCTCTATTTCCTTCATATCAATTGCCTTTCTCTATGGGACCATTCCCATAAGCATCCAAATATTGTTAGAAAAGCAAACAACAAACACCCTTAGTTACACCTCTCCCAGCCCATATTCTACCTCATTTCTCCACTCCCCTTACATAAAGCTTCTCAGAAGCGTTGCCTATACCTGCTCTATCCTCATCCTCTCCTCCCATTCTCTAGAACCCACTCAACTGGCTTTCATTCCTACTGCTCCACAGAGCAGCTCTTGTCAAGGTCGTCAGCGACCTCATGTTGCCCAATCCAAGGTTAGCTCTCAGGCTGTACCCTCCCCAGCCTCTCAGCAGCAGTGGACATGGTTGATTGCTCCTTTCTTAAACCCTTTTTTTCTCTTAGTCTCTGATTCCCCTCTTGCCTTAATGGGCCCTTCTCAACCTCCTTTGCTGGTTCATCTTGCGTCTCTTGCCTTTCAGTGTTGATGTGCAGTTTCGCTCAGTCTCAAACTTCTCCTCTTCTCTGTCTGAACTAGGTTGTCTTATCTGGCCATGTGACTTTAAACACCGTGTCTAGTATGATGGAAATACACACAAATGTGTATTTCCAGTGCAGATATCTTCCCTGAATAGCCACACAGCCCATTACTGACTGAACATCTCCACTTGGATATCTAATGGACATTCTAACCTAAAATATCCACACTTGAACTCCTGGAAGCTATCTCCACACTAACTCCTCTTGAAGTCTTTCCTATCTCAGAAAATGGCAACTTTACTCTCCCAGTTGTTCAGTCCCCCGAGTCTTGGAATGACCTCAACTTCTCCCTCTTTCCCTACATATCCAATCTGTCAGCAAATCCTGTTGGCTCTTTTTTTCAAAATTGAGCCAGAATACAACTACTTCTCACAACCATTGACAC
Organism: Galeopterus variegatus; assembly: GCF_000696425.1. Classification (NCBI taxonomy): domain Eukaryota; kingdom Metazoa; phylum Chordata; class Mammalia; order Dermoptera; family Cynocephalidae; genus Galeopterus; species Galeopterus variegatus. The sequence continues at coordinate 95,801 of NW_007731937.1, forward strand.
TTCCACCCTGGCCAAGGACATGATCATCTCTCACCTGGATTATTCAGTTGCCTTCTAACTGGTCCTCCTGCTTCCACCATGTCTTTCCTACATCTGTTCTCAACATAGCAGCTAGGTGGAATTTTGATCTTTTAAAAACACACATCCCATCGTGTCACTCCTCTGCTACAAATTCTCCCTTAGCTTTCCATTTCACCTGAAAAGAAAGCCAAAGGCTTTGCAATAGCCTACAAAGGACAAAGGCCCCCGCTGGACCTCAGCTCCAGTAACCCTTACCAGCACTGGCTCTGTTCTAGCCATACTGGCCTCCTTGTTGCTCCTTAAATGCATCAAGCAAGCACCCACCTCAGGGCCTTTGCACTTGATACTCTCCTTAGACATCTCTTCCTGCAGATGTCCATGTCATTCACTCCAGTCAAGTCTTTGCTCAAGTGTCAACTCCTCAGAGAACACTCTAACTCCTTCGCCCTTCCTGCTCCCAAACTCCCTTACTCTGCTGTATTTCCCT
>NW_007731937.1:96691-101993 GCF_000696425.1 Galeopterus variegatus
GAACACTCTAACTCCTTCGCCCTTCCTGCTCCCAAACTCCCTTACTCTGCTGTATTTCCCTCGATATTACCTTCCAATAACAGGGCTTCTGATTTGTTTTGTTCACTGCTATAGTTTCAGAACCTAGACCACTCAGTAGTTCTCAATGAGCCTTTGCTTAATAAATGGGTGAATGAACCTGTCCTTCATCAACACATGAGCATGTAGAGGTTACAGTGTTTGGTTGAAGGCATGATGGGGTCAGTAGGAAGGACTGGTGAGGTGAGTGAAATTTTGTAACTTGTAAATTATTCATGAAATCCTCTCTCACTGAATAAGGTTTGGCCCAGGGTATGAGGACAGTCAAGTCTTTTAAGGTTCTGCAAATCTGACATCCCTGTTTTAATTCATATAACGCCAGGGGCCACCACTGCTAAGGTACCAGGAGATACATGAATGGTCTGTGTACCAGGAATTTTCCAAAGATGGAATCTCACTCCATTGGCATATTATGAGTCCTTTAAAAACCTCTGGTGGGCAAGAAGGGGTCTTTCATTTTCCTGTACCCCCTGTAATCTCATGGTTTTAATATAAGTTGGGCATGTAGTGAAGGCTTATCGATAGACTGATTGTTCCAAAATGTAGGAGGGGCCATGAAAGGCTAGCAGATGTTCTGTAGGAGGACTTACCATCTGACTTTGCAACTAGCAACTTAACTAATCGATTGGCTTTGCATTGTGGTAAGCTTGCTTACCTGTGTTCTTTTCCCAGCAGAGATGTTAGACATTATAGGCTATAACCCCCAAATTCCAGGGGTTTAATGAAATAAAAGTTTATTTCTGGGACAGCCCCATGGCTCACTCAGGAGAGTGTGGCACTGGTGGCACCAATGCTGTGGGTTCAGATCCTATATAGGGATAGCTGGTGTGCTCACTGGCTGAGCGTGGTGCAGACCACACTGTGCCGAGGGTTGTGATCCCCTTACTGGTCAAAAAAAAAAAAGTTTATTTCTCACCCATGGAAAGTCCAGTCAGGTGTTTGGAGGGTGGCCATCATAAAGGAATTATGGGAGCCAGGTCTGCCCATCTTGTGGTCCCACCACCCCTTGTGGTCTTGGAGTTCTCTGTTAGAACCTATGCTAGCAGACATGGAAAGAGAGCAAGTATCACATATAGGAGGATTGCATGAACCAGGCATGGGAATGGCAGACATGTCCACTCTCATTCTATTGGCCAGAATTCATTAACATTGTTACACCTAGCTGCAAGGGAGGATGGGAGACACCATCTAGTCATATATCCAGGAGGAAAGGGAAGTGGTTTTGATGAATAGCAATAGTCCCTACCACAACAGAGAAACTGAAGGTTTCTCTGCATTAGCCTGCCCTAGGCCACATAATGACAAATTCTGTTTCTTGGGTCACCTTGGATAATTTAAGATCACTATGCCTGTTTTCTCTCTCCAAAAATCCTCTTTCTCAACCCTCTTTTCTCCTGATCCTATTAACTCTCCACGAGGATGAAACATTTAAGATTTATTTGCCCATGACTTGGCTACTTATTCATTTTTCTAGCTTCTACTGACTGGTCTATCTTCTAATTCATGCTGAGATCTGAGATCTGCTGCATTAGAGGCTGTGTGAAAACTTCCATCTTATTAGACTGTTATTACTAGTTAATGAGAGTGTGAAAGGCAGAGAAACAACATATGCAAAGGCCTCGGGGCAGGACAGAGTCCAGGGTGGCTGAAGAACATCTATGGCCTGGAGGCTTGGCGTGAGGCTGGGTATCAGGCATTTTGAATCCACCACTGCCAGTTGTATGAGCTTAGACAAGATTTGTAACATCCAGGGCTCTTTTTATTTCTGTAAACTAGAGATAATACAGTTGTTGATCTCATAAGTATATTATAAGTATTGAATGAGATCACACATCTGGAGTACTTAGAACTGAGTCTGGCATGTTAGCTGTTATTATTGTTACTATGTCATCGTAATTATGTCATAATCATCTGCCATCCTTTTCCTGAGTTCTTGTTTCAGACTACTTACCTTCTAGGTAATTTCTGCATTTCTAATTCAGCACCCAAATAGCACACCACAGCCCCCTGGGGCATGTTGCATTTTTGTCGTAGGTGCTACAGCTGTCGAAATCCAAGCTCTGGACTTGTGGCCCAACTTCCCTGATAGCATGTGTTCCAAGCACGTGAACTGTGATCAGCATCAGATCCATCTGTCCAAACTTGCCCTGCTTTTCCACAATTGCACTTGCTTTGAGCCACGTGAATCAGAGTTACATTCATTGGACTGGTCGTTCTGTAAATCCTTACTCTGCCAGGAGTTTCATATTCAGCCATGCTGCAATTGTCTTTAAATTCAGCTCAGAACCCCAGCCTGGAAACTCTGAAGCTTGTCAGAATGAAGCCCTTTTGAGTGAGGAGACAGCCCCACCCGCCTTTCCAAGTCTCCCTGTCAGCCCCCTCCCCCAGGCAGAGAGGAAGCCCTCCCTGATCCTCAGGGACTTGCTCCAGACAGCCAGGGGTCTATGAGATGGCCGGGAGTCTCCAGGTGAGGCCCTCTGGAAACAAGAAATCTTTGTACAACCAAGATACTCTCTAGTCCCCCACCTCAGGGCCTTTCATTCCAAGCAACAGGAAGCAAATCGACATTCCAACAGGACAAAGGGATTCTGACAGCTTGTGGTGTTCATTGTGGTGGAGATGTAAGCTGACAGAGCTGGCTTGCAGCTGACTTCTCCTTGCAACCTTTACTTACTCACAGGGAAAAGAAAGTAGGTTTGACCCTTCACTGAGCCTGTGTCCAATTTATCTCTAATTGTTCATTCATTCATTCATTTAATCAGTTAGTCAAGAAGAATTTAATAAACACTTGTGATGGTGCAGGCACTTAAGATTAGTATTGGGTACACCACTATAAATAAGGCTGCTTCTTTCCTTGAGGAACTCATGGTCTAAATGCACAATGGATGACAGATAGCATACGAAACGTTGCAGTAGAAGTGAGCAGTAAGTATCGTGGGAGCACAGAAGAGAAAGGGGGCAATTTTGCCTGACAATTTTGCCTGACAGGGGGTTGTGAGTCAAGAAGTTGTCCCTGAAAAAGGGACATGGCTATCTTGAAGACACAGGAAGAGAATCAGGAGTGTGTTGAATAAGGTGATTTTAGTTGCAAGTAACAGAAACTGACTGGTTCGTTTAAATAAAAGTGAGTTATTGGGAGAGTCCTAGTTGTTTCAAGGAATCCGAGGAAGAGATGAACAAGCACATCTCAAGAGAGGCAAGAACCCCGATGTCTGGGAGACCTCAGCAGCAGGTGTCCATGATCCTCCTTCCTCCAGAACTTGCACTGAGATAAATCATCTCCACCAGATCCTAGTCTCTGGGTCTCTTTCTGGTCCAAAATTCCAGATTCTTAGAGGAACCTGATTGGCCCAGCTTGGGTAAGAGGTCCACTCTCGGTTTACTTATCTGGACATGAACATTCAACTCAGATAGTTTAGAGCCAACCACTGAATTCGGAGAAGAGGGGTCATCATGGGCTTGGTGCCTGCTTCACATGGTAGCTTCTTCAAGGAGATGGGACATTCTGGCTGGAGAGAGAAGTGTGGCCAAATGCATTGAGCTATGGAGGCAAAAGAGGTGCATGATGTGATTGTGGCAAAACAGCAGGTTTGGGGTTATTTCCTTTGTGCAATCTCTGTAGCAATACATGTAAACTGAAAATTCATTAATCATGTCATATTTTGTATGCACAAAAGCAATCTGTTATTTACAATCATTCTAGTTAAGGTTTGTTGACTAACTTAAGCAAAAAGGGCATTTATTAGAAACCTATGAGGGGGTGTCACAAAATTGAAAAGGAGGTGGAAAAATTCACACTTGTAATTGGCAGGATCTGGACACCTCCAAGAAATCTTGGTGGCAGACACCTCTCCACCTTCCTCTGGCCAGCACTGCCAGAAAGAATGAAGTTGAGCAGTGTATAGTAGGATGCCTCTAGAAATGTGCAAGCCAGATGTGGGGTGAGAGCAGGATTCACTGGTCTCCAGGACCCTTGACCCCACAGCAGAACAGCAAGAATGCCAGAGGCTGGGAGGATTCAGACTTCTTCAGGTGAATGGCTTGCCAAGGTCTGGCTTGGACACACTTGAAAAGAACAATTGTTTTGTGGAGGGGTGGCTGGTCTGAGAACCAAGACTAAAGGCTGGTGCTGATGTGGAGTGATGGGAATCAGCCATTGCTTCAGGGCCTGTGGAAGGGGGTCCGAGGACTCTGTGGAGCCTGGAGAACATGCAGGTGAACTTCAGACAAGGCCAGGACTGTGCACCCCTTTCCTCTCCTCTCCCCACATCTTACCTCCCTAGAGCATCCCCACACCTACTGATGCCTTGCACCATGGATACAAAATCCATAGATACTGGAGTAAGACAGAATGGCTGTGTCTTCAGGCTCTGCCCCTTTATAATTGGTGACTTTAGATGAGTTACATCACCTCTCTGATTCTCAGTGTTCTCATCTGAGACACGGGTATAATTGTAATCATGTCACTGGGTGGTTGAGCAAGTGAGATAAGGAATACGAAGCACCAAGCACATAGTGTATGCTTAATATCTGACAGATGCATTTATGATTGTATTTTTTTAATCGAAGCATAATTGATTATACATATTTTGAGGGTACAATGTTGACTACCATTATTTGTGTACAATATGTGATGTTCAAATCAATATTATTAGCATATTTCATTATTACAAATTATAATTATTCCTTGTGCCCTTACCCAGTTTCTCCCTAATCCCTCTCCGTCTCACCCTTTTCCACCTCTAGTAACTATAGTTTTGTTTCCTCCTTCTGAAAGTTCAATGTACTATTGTGGTCTCTCTCTCTTTCTTTCTTTCCTTCCTTCCTTTCTTCTTTCATTCTTTCTTTCCTTCTTTCTTAGCACTCACTTATGAGTGAGAACATGCAGTATTTCTCTTTCTGAGTCTGCCTTATTTCACTTAGCATAATTTTCTCCAAGCTCATCCATGTTGTTGCAAATGGCAGGATTTCACTCTTTTTCATGGCTGAGTAGTATTTCATTGTGTATATGTATATACCATATTTTCCCTATCCAGTCATCCATTGATGAACATTTAGATTGGTTCCATATCTTGGCTATTGTAATTAGAGCTGTGATTAATGTAAGAGTGCAGGTATCCCTTTGACATGATGATTTCCATTCCTTTGGGTATACACACAGAAGCGGGATTGCTGGATCATATGGTAGTTCTATATGATTGTATTTTTATTTTTTTATTTTTTT
>NW_007731937.1:102532-106026 GCF_000696425.1 Galeopterus variegatus
TTTTTTTTTTTAGCTCCCACCAATAAGTGAGAACATGTGGTACTTCTTTTTCTCATCCTTTTTTAAATCAGCATTATTGTCATTGCTCAGGAGTGTCTATGTTGGCTCCCTGCCTATGGACCTAGAAATGAACACCCCATAAAAGGGTTTCTCCAGCTCTATTCCTCTGGGATCTTTCCAAGCTCCGATTCCTCAATGTGGTGGTTCACCTTGCCCCTCCCTCTTTTATGACTGATCATAAGAGATTTGTATTTTTTTTCTTTTTATCTATAGAGACTAAGAAAGGAGACAGGATCAGATGGGACCAGGATTGGGCAGGTGGCTCTGCTCTGGCACTGGCCTCCTAGAGAGGTTGCTGTCCATCCTTTATGCCATGCTCACAGGGGTATGGAAAGCTTAGGCCAGACTCTCACCAGCTCCTGCATTGCTTAGGAATGCATTCAGCTGCAAGTAACAAAAAAAATTAGTTAAAAGTGGCTTAAACAAATAGGAGTTTGTTTTTCTCACTCCACAAGGCACCTACAGGTAGTAGGCTTCTGAAATGGCTCAGCAGCTGGATGGTGTCACAGATGGCATCTCTGAGATTCCTCTGGCCTTTACCTCCACTTTTTGCTTCATGGCCACAAGACCTTAGCTACAGCTCTGGACATGGCACCCATGCTCAAGGCAAGAAGAAGAGGAAGGGGGAAGAAGGGGAGACAGCTTCAGACCTGCATTTCCCCTTCATCAAGGAAGTGGAAGCCTTTCCAGAACCATTCAGAAGATTTCTATGCAGGTGCAATTAGCACCCCCCCCCCAAAAAAGTCCAAAGACCAGCCCCATCAAGGAAGTGGAAGCCTTTCCAGAACCATTCAGAAGATTTCTATGCAGGTGCAATTAGCACCACCCCCCCAAAAAAAAGTCCAAAGACCAGCCCCACTTTGCAGGAAAGCAAGTACAAATACTGTCACATTTGGGTTAGAGACTAATCACGGTTCATCTCCAAAAACTGGGCACATTGTTGCTATGAATGAAATCAGGGTTTAGTGGGCAAGGAAGAAAAAGGGAATGGATATTGAGTGGGCAATAAACAGAGCCTGCTCACCTCAGCACCCAGGAATTCAACCTTTGGGAGTGTGGACCACAGCAGGAGAGCAATGGCTGATGGGGGGCTGCACCCAAAGTGGGTGTGTGAGGCACTTTTGAGAGCTCTGCCAGGGCATCAGTAGGCGTGCAGATGCTCCAGAGAGAGGAGAAGAAAAGGGGTGCTCAACCCTGGCCTTGTCTGAAGTTCTGCACACTCTTCAGGCTCCAAAGAATCCTCAGACTCCCTTCCACAAGCCTTGAAGCAATGGTTGGTTCCCAACACTCCACATCAGCACCAGCCTTTAGTCTTGGTTCTCAGAACAGCCTCCCCTCCACAAAACAATTGTTTCTCAAAAGTGTGCCCAAGCCAGGCCTTGGCAAGCCATTCACCTGAAGAAGTCTGAATCCTCCCAGCCCCTGGCATTCTTGCTGTTCTGCTGTGGGGTAAGCGACCTGGGGATCAGTGAGTCCTGCCCTCACCCCACATTTGGCTTGCATGTCTCTGGAGGCATCCAAATTAGACTGCTGCAAGTATCTCTTTGAACCATGTTGTAGACACTGCTTAGGTCTGTTCCAGTTCCCTTTACCTGTTCATGCACCTCTCTCTGGGCTGCTGCTGCTGCAAGTGCTGTAGCTAATGGCTTATGACTGTGACCTTCTCTGAAGATTTGCCCTGAGCTGATAGGAAACCCCTGGCCATGAAAAGCCTAGGAGGTTATACTCAATGGCCAGCTGGCATAAGTGTGTAACACTGTCCCTTTGTCTCATTGCATGACCACTCTGCAGTGCAATTCACACTTCAGAGCACCCCCAGGTGGTCAAGCAGTCTGGACCACCTGAGGCCACAGCCTCGCTTGGTTCTTTCCCTCACAGTTTATCCTGACGAACCCCTCCTCAATAAATCATATGCATCCAAATCCTTCAGGCTCTGTTTCTAGGGAATCAGATCTAAGACAAACCCTGTGCTAAGACCACATTTTGTAAGCGTCATTAAACCTTGGGTACCATTCAGGGGCTATCACCTGAGACCCAGTTGATCCTGGTAGCCAGACAGCTCCCAGCCTCATACCTTTGTCTCCATTGCTGAGATCCTCCCTCACCTCCAACCTCTATCTTCTCCTGCCCTTTCATTCCCACCCCGCTCCCTGCTCCCTCAGCCCTGACCCAACCTCACAGCTCCCATCCCGTCAGGTCCTTTTCATTCTGTGGCAAACAGACCTCTCTACATGCTTGGACTCTTCCCAAGAACACTCCTTCCACCTCCCACCTTAACTGAGAATGAGCTCTCCCCAGCGCACCCCGCTGCCTCTGTGGTCTTCTCAGTCAGGGCTTCTCATCCTGCCAAAGTACAAAATCTCAGGTGAGCATTCCCCTCGCTCCTCATGACCACTTTCAAACCATCATGCCTCCACCATCATATCAAAACTCAGCTCCTTTGTTTCTTATGCCATCTGGCTATATCATTAAAACCGACAGGTTGCATATCCTTCGACACAGCAATTCTCCCTCATACAAAATTAGTGCAAAATGAAAGAATATATGTAAGTACATTTGTGATGGCATTGCTTGTAACAGTAAAAAAATGTAAATAATCTAACTATCCATCAACAGGAAGCTGACAAAAAAATTGTAGTGCAGCTGCACAGTGGATCCTCACACACCTGTTAGAAAGAAGCCGTAGGTTTTTTGTACTGACATGGGGAGGCGTGCGTGATATGGAAGAGTGAATCTAGCAGAAAAACTGATTATAGACAAATATAGTGTGATCTCATTTTGATAAAGGATAAAGGAAAAATATGCATATGTTTATAAGATTAGGAGGATTATCCTAGGCTGAATGACCTTTTATTAGCAATGGCCCTGCAACTGCTGCTATAGTTTTGGCCAAGGAATTGCTTAGAAGCACCACTCACTCTTCAGAGTTCATAAAATGAGAACAGAGCTATCTAGCTCTTGATACAGTATACTGATGCTTGCTTTGTCCTACTGGCAGGAGTCAAACAGGTGGTAGGAAGACTCAAAGGCTCTGAAAACCTCATTCATAAAGCCTTATTAAATATACTCCTTGGAGCTATGCATATTACAGAGTTCCCATCTCATCCCTCCAGATAGGAGAGATCCAGGAAGGAAGTCTGCCCTGAGTGCCTACATGTAGTCATGAAATTCAAGTATTATCACTTTCTCCTCCTGTATCAACCCTCCACACCCCCACACATAGCAATCACATCAACCAAATATTGTCTCCTCCCTTCCTATTTCCTGTCAGTAGGGGACTGGGGGAAGTGTGTGGGGCAGACACACTAACAGGATAGAATATAAAAATAAGGGGTTAGGGAGAAATTTGACTTTGCATTGATTGCTTTTGCAGTGTTTGAATTTGCTGCTACAAGCATGTATTATTTTTGTAATAACAAATAAATATTTTGAAT
>NW_007731937.1:106299-115781 GCF_000696425.1 Galeopterus variegatus
GATACAGTATACTGATGCTTGCTTTGTCCTACTGGCAGGAGTCAAACAGGTGGTAGGAAGAGTCAAAGGCTCTGAAAACCTCATTCATAAAGCCCTATTAAATATACTCCTTGGAGCTGTGTATATTACAGAGTTCCCATCTCATTCCTCCAGATAGCAGAGATCCAGGCAGGAAGTCTGCCCTGAGTGCCTACATGTAGTCATGAAATTCAAGTATTACCACCTTCTCCTCCTGTATCAACCAACCCTCCATACCCCCACACATAGCAATCAAGTCAACCAAATATTGTCTCCTCCCTTCCTATTTCCTGTCAGTAGGGGACTGGGGGAAGTGTGTGGGGCAGACACACTAACAGGATACAATATAAAAATAAGGGGTTAGGGAGAAATTTGACTTTGCATTGATTGCTTTTGCAATGTTTGAATTTGCTGCTACAAGCATGTATTATTTTTGTAATAACAAATAAATATTTTGAATGAATTTTAAAAATACCACTTGACCCATCATCTTCACGGTACATTTAGCTGAAGAGAGAGCCCTGAGAAAGACGGTCTCATCTGAAAGTGGTTAAGAACAGAAACTCTAGAACTATGTTACCTGGGTTCTAAGCTCACCTCTTATTAGTTTTGAGACCCTGGGTAAGTTACTTAACCTCTCTGCAGACTGGATGCACACTTTGTGCTCTGCACAGCTCTGAGGGGTATCATTCATGCAGTCTACAGTGAGAACGGCAGGCTGTGTGGAGACATGGGAGCTGTGTGGTGCAGCGGCACAGGGAAGCCTGTCTCTCTGTGCTTTGTGTTCCCATCTGTAAAATGAGGATAATAATAGTACCCACCTCCTAGGTTTGTTCTGGGTATTCAATGAATTAATACACATGAAATGCACAAAACTGTAGCTGGCACATAGCAAATATAAAATAAATGTTAACTATCATTATTACTGTCACCACCACCACCACCACAATCATTATCAGCAACTGCATCATTAAGATAAGTCCAGGAAGGGTGTCTGTGTCCTTAGGTCCCAACCCATCTGATCTCTCGAACACAAAGTCCAAGCTCCGCTCCAATTCTGTCTGGTGAAAAGATATTTACCCTTACTAAGAGATGAAGTCTTCATTGTCTAATGAGGGTCTGAGAGAGACCTCTTCTCCAGAGAGGCCAATGGCCTGAAGGCAGTGGCACCTGCTGGAAATGATGCAGATCTAGAAATTGCTCTGAGATTGCTACAAGCTGAGGGAACTCTCCATGGTCCTGTCTTATGAAGTCCAAACTGACTGCGCTGTCCACCCCCAGAGTTCTGACTATTGGCTTTGCCACAGGCAACTCATCAAGAAACTCCCCTTGTTAAGACTTTGCTTAGATTCTGGCAATGTTTTACCCTGCCTAAAACAAAGTATCTATGATGGTGGAATTTATAGACCTTTAACAGACAAGAGAGAGTATTTTGGACTGAGGGGGCTTCCAAAATGTCTACCCTACTGGTGGCTATCTCCAGCTAACCCTGATGAGCATGTGTCCCTGTTATTATATCACATATCTTCCTTGTGGTCCCATAAATATGTTACCTTAAGTAAAATATTCAAAAGCAAAGATAGAGGTGATGTGTCACATATAGTAGGACCTGTTCAAAGATGCTGATGATACTAGGGTCAAACTCCAGGGTGTTCTGTCACTAGAGCAGGACTGGAGTTCTGTTCTTGAAGATGATAGGCAGGGTTTTATCCTGGCACCTTGAAATCATACAGAGGGAGGGAGTGGTAGATTGTGGGAATACTTGGAATTGCCCCACCCAAGGCTTAACTCTGACACATTTTCTAAATCTGGCTGGTTGCAGTGGAAACTTAGGGAAAATACAAAAAGCGAAAGTTGTAGGTAGTCCTTAGATCTCAGACCAGGAATTGGATCTGAACTTTGGATTATCTTAGATCTGACTGAAGGTGTTAGAGGTAAGGGGCAGGGAAAAGCTGTCCCACATTATTGCCCACCCCTAGCCCTGCAACAGCCTCAGGTGGCAGTCCTGCAGGGTCTGGGATTCATCTCCCTGGGAAGGAGCTGGCGTGCTTCACGTCACCATCCTCCCACTCATCTCCTCCCGCATTTCTCTGTCCTCCTTCAGGGCTCGTAAATTCACTCAACACAACTCTTCTATACCAAACTCCAGCTGCCAGACTCCTGTGTCACCCCACTCCCACCACCACCACCACCACACACACACACACACACACACACACACACACACACACACACACACCTTCCCAATACAGGAAACAACTAAATAGATACATCCTGGATGTTCTCTGGAAACTTCTCTATTATCTTCTATAATGTTGTGCCTGGAATTATTCCATGCCCTTTACTGGTGCTGTCTCTAATCTTCACAGCAAGTTGGTCAAGTTTCTTGTTGTGCCCATTTTATAGTTAAAGAAATCAAGGTTTAATTTTCTTCATCTGCAACATGGGGAAAATAAGACCTACCTTGTTCAATTTCTGTGAGGTCTGGAGATAATGCTGGTGATAGGCACAGTACAGGACAAGGCACTCGGTGCACACTGTCATTGCTATCATATCCAACTGCTTTTTAGACCATAAGCTCCTCAAGATCTGGAGCAATGCATTTCTTAGTTTCAAACTGACACTGTTTAAGGGAAGTTTTGCTCCTGGGAGGTATTCTCTAACATGTTGGGGATGTGGATCCATGATTAATAGAATAAGTATCTTTAGAGATAACTGCCTTGTTATGGTCTCCCACATCAATATGCCAACTTACTGGAGTAGAATTATAAACATAATGATCACAATGATAATTATTTTTATTTATTGAGCATCAACTGTAGGCCTGGGATTGTGCTGTGCATTTTACAGTCATGGTCATATTTAATTCAGGCAGTGCTGGAGCCAGCCAAATTCAAAGTTGCAGAGTAAAGAAAGGAGGTTAAATCCCCATACCCCTAACCTCTTCCTTGCATTCAGAGATTCATTGGCCACCTCCCTCCAACCCCATTACTCTTGAGGTACAGGCCTGAAATACACCTGTACCATCCTGGCTTTCTTGGCAGCTTAATTGCCCAGCAACCCATTCGCAGCCTGCAGAAAACAGATCCCCAAGTGCTCCTGCTTCCCCCTCCCTCCTCTCTTAGCATCTTCAGCATTGTGTCTGAAACACACTATCAAACCCCTAATTAGATATTGACTTCTGGAAATCTATGGTAATACTGATAGCATTACTGTTTATTGAGCCCTTATTAGCCACATTAGCTCATTTGGCATCACAACCACCCTGAGTTAGTACTAAAACAATCCCATTTTATAGATATGCAGATTGGAGGTTAAGTCATGTGACCAAGGCCTCCCAAATAATAAATTTCAGAGTTAAGAGTTGAACTTACGGGCCAGCGCGGTGGCACACTGGATAAGTGCGCCGCTTGGGAAGCGCGGTGGCGCTCCCACCCGAGGGTTCGGATCCCACATACAGACCGGTTCCCGCTCACTGGCTGAGCGAGGCGCAGGAGCAACACCGAGGGTTGCAATCCCGTTGCCGGTCCCCGGTCCAGTATGGGGGCAACACCGAGGGTTGCGATCCGTTGCCGGACACGGAAAAAGAAAGACAAAAAAAAAGAGTTGAACTTACATGTGCCTCACTCCAAAAATTAAGCTCTTAACCACTGCACAAGACAAAAAAAAAAGAGTTGAACTTACATGTGCCTCACTCCAAAAATTAAGCTCTTAACCACTGCACCTGAACCACTCTACCTTTATTGTACATCACAAAATATTGTTGTCCCCCACAGCAGCAGAAATGCTTTGAGGTCATGGGCTTTTCCAATGGAGGTAGTTTAATGTAGAGGAAAAGGAATGATACATGTGACTAGAATTTATCAATATCTGGTTCTTCTCTTCTTCATGAGAAGCTTTGAAGTGACTAGTTCTGGTCAAGATTGTGAGCAGAAATAATGTGTCACTTTGGGGAAGATGCAGTCAAAAGCTATTGAATGGATGTCCAGCTCTCTCCCTTGCCATGGAAAAAATGTGTTACGATATCAGTCACAGACGGAAGCCCACCATATCCTTACAGCAGTCACCAGATCCCTCAGAAAGCCACCGAACTTGCTGAAGACTTTGCATGGGTAGAAATAAATCTTCATTGTGTTAAGTCACTGATATTTTGGGGGTTATTTGTTATTGCAATATTTGACAGTTACTTGTTTTGACTACCCTATATATGCTTTGTACATTCACCAGGCCTGATGAGTAAAGAATTGGAAGATGAATGGCCCTGTGAAGACTAGCAACTGGCAATGGGCTGGCCTGGAAAGATAAGATGTAGTCAGATACCAAGAATAAAGACTGAGCTGTCACAAATGTCTCATGAGCAAGAAGTGAACATTCAGGAATACCAAAAGCAGGTGTCAGGTTTACCTGAAGGGCCAGGGCCAGAAGCAGACAAGAAAGGAGGAAGGCTGATTTTGCATGCACTCCTCCCCACCTCCCACCCTTACCCAAGGACCTGTGCAAGCAGGTGCAATTGCTACAGCATATGGCTTCCCCGTGATGTTCCTTGTGCTGGTTCTCAATGGAGTCTGATGTTATTTCAGATGGCTCGCTCCTCTCCTTGTTTTATCCCCCAAGGGGTTTATCAAAAGGCAGGGCACCCAGAAGATGAAGTACGGCTGTCAAGATTCTACTAAGTCTTCAAGGCTCTGCTCAAATTCTGCCTCTTCAGAGAAGTCTTCTCACATCCAACCCTGCCAGATTGCACCTGGGCCTTCCCAATCTCACAGAGCATTCAGACTATACTTTTATTATAACATCTACCCCTGTACATGTCTGATTCTGTCTCTCCCCTGTGCAGTGAGCTCCCAGAAGAAATGCACCAAGTCTTGTCCAGATTGAAGATTTCCCTCAGCAGTTTACTCTCTTTGTTGTACATCTCAGATCAAGTGAAACTGAAAGGAAGCTTGCCGAGCTAACAAAGGAAAGGGTGAATCTTGCCTGAACCAAGTCTGATCTCCAGCCTGAGATTCCTTCCTGCAGTTCTTGTGGTTGACCTAGACATTTCCATATCACAACTTATATATCTTTGAGATAATCTGATTAATATTGATTAATATTAGTATTAAACTCACATTTAACTCCATGAGGACAGGGTCTGTGTTCATTTGGGTCACCCTGAATGTGTCTAGATCCTACCACAGGGTCTGGTCCACGGTAGGAGCTTGATAAAGGTGTTGAATGAATGAATGAATGAATGAACTAATCTGTAAATTCACGGTGGAATATTTCTGCTTTTTTCTAGCTGAGTCTGTCTCCCAGGCCTTTCTTTTCTTGCCTCGTTTTTAACCAAGTCTTCAAAAGAGGTCATCAGATTCTGGCCTTCCTTGTTTCCAGTCTGCTGACCTCATGGACTTCTGAAGAGAGCTCTTCATTTGAAACTTCTTTAGCTTTTCAGGAGAGGAGCAGAGAGACATGGGCCCTTCATTTAGTTGATTGAACCAACAAAAGAGAAGTTTGAGACAGAAAATGAATATAGATCCAGCTGCAGCAATTAGAGGGGAAATCGATAGAACATCATCAACAGCATCAGACCCGTGTAAGTCGGTGTCTCCAGGGATGGGTTGGCAGAGCAGTGTTCATTTCATTTTTGTTTTCCTAACTTAATCCCCAGCAAGTGAAGAAGGATAGTGTAGTGGATGGAGAGGGGGTGTTGGGGAAGAAGGGAGGAAGGAGAAGACGAGGCAGGATGAGGTGGAAAGAGGAGCACAGGCTCCCCTCTGCTCAAACCCCTGCCTCTGTCCACGGTGGGTAAGTCCATGAAGAGGCAGGTCCAGTCCCCGCACAGCACCAGTTTTAGATTCACGAGGGCCTGGGTTTGAATGTCAGTCACCGGGTACTGGTATGTAATTGTGGGCAGTTTACTGAGCCTCGCTGAGCCACGCTTTATTCCTCTGCAAAAAAAAAAAAGGATTGTACAGCCTGCTCCACTTGGTTTGAATTAGGAATAAATAAAAGAAATTATGCAAAGCCTGGATAGTGAATGCTGCTATTATACCATGTGTCCACAGTAGAGACTGATTTCTTTAATGCTCCCTTGCCCTGCGTTTTGACCCAGTCAAGGTTTTTTCCACTTTTTCAGCTCCCCCTCCCTGTGTGAAGGCTCTTAGCCTTTGTTGGGTCACACATGTCTTTAAGATTTTAGTAGTAAAATGTAGAGGTTGAAAGCATGGATGTGGGATTAACAAAGATCTGGGCTTGAACACCAGTTCCACTTCTCACTGGCTGTGTGATCCTGGCCACATTACTCAATCTCCCTATGCCTTAGTTTCTTCAAGAAGAAGTTGAGGGTCACAACAGTACCTATCTCATAGGGTGTGGTAAGAATTAACTGCATTAATCTATGTAAATGCATTACTGCTTAGATCAGTGTCTGGCACTCAGTAAGTTCTGAGTAAGTGCTGTCATTAGTAAAAGCAATAGAATACCCCTAGTAAAATGCACAGAAACACGCACATGTGTACATTCTTGTGAAACTGATCTCTGACTTTTGTTTAGCGATTCTTGCAGGGCAGAGTCCACATTGTACCTTGGCATTTATTAGTGTGCTTGGTCTGGCCCCTAGTCTACAGAATCACACCTGTAGGTTTATGGAGGCCTTACTTACCCTGCTAAAACAGGACACCTCCAAATTCTCCCACCTAACATCAACTACACAGCATTTGGCTCTGTCCACTTTAAGCCTAGATGAGGGCTGTGCTAGGCAATGACTTAGGGCAGAGACTTTACTGGGGCCTTAGAGAGGGGCCAGCAGCCCAAACCGGGCTCAAGAGGCCTAGCAAACCTTGTCTGATCTGGGCCAGGGTTGATACGCAAAAGGCTAAACCCAGGAGCAAGAAGGGGGTGGCCATAGGTGGCCTGGTTATCTAGGGCTGGGAATGTACTTTATGGGCCTGGAGGACCCAAACAGTGGCTTAAAACATAGAAAATCAACACCAGCCTGGGGAGAGGCACGGAGGGATTTCAGAGAATGGAAAGCCAAGCCTCAGCCCACAAAGCTGCTATGACTCAGGACCTGGGAGGCCTGGAGGAAAACCAGGGATTAGGCCAAAACCTGTCAGTGGGCAGAGCACACCCCAGGACAGGGAGGTGGTGGTGTGGGGGTTGTGGGAGTGCCTCCAGCTCATGGGACAGGCATGACTCCTCTTTCACCAGAAGAATGGGAGCCTCCGGCCATTGCCAGGGTGGTGTCCACTGAGTCCTGGCCTTGGTCAGGGCTGAGACTGTGGTGGGAAGGTTTAATTTTTTCTCTCAGAGAAGGGAGTTGGCAGCCGGGATTGATCCTCCAAGGGCTGACCCGTCTTCTCCGGAAGTGCTGGAGACGCTGCTGCTCCTCTGAGCCAGAGAGAGTCGGGAAAGGATGTGACAGCTGGTAGTGTTGGGAGGACTCGCCGAACAGAGTGTGCCACTCCGCTGCAGCTGTGCAGGGGCCACTGAGCAGGGCAGATCAGTCTCAGGTGACGAGCTATGCTGTGGATTGATTGAATTGTGTCCTCCAAAGTTCTTATATTAAAAATTTAATCCCTACTGTAACTATTGAGGGTGGGAAATCCTGTTATGGCAATTGAAAGGTGGGGCCTTGCGGAGGTGATTAGATTGTAGGACCGTGCAGTAGTGAATGGAGTAATAACGGTGACCAGGGACGTGCTTCTGAGGGCTTTAAAAGGAGAGCACGTGAGAATCTCTTTCTCTGCTTCTCCATTTTCTGCCATGTGGGACCCCTGTGTTGCCGTAAAGCCACTACAGAGGAGACCCTCACCAGATGTGTTCTCTGGACTTTGGACTTCTAAGCCTCTGAAACTGTAAGCAACAAATTTCATTTTCTTTATAAATCACCCAGTTCGAGGTATTTATGTTATAAGCAACAGAAACGGACTAAGACAAGCGGCCATCCTCCTCCCCGACGATGAGCAGGCAAACCAGCTGCTGGTTGGGTCATGCATGGTGATCTTTAGTCTGGATTTGTCACATCTAGGGGTGCGATAGAGAAGCAGGCAATGCCAACATTGTCTGGGAGGGCCTCTCCCAGAGGGGACCCCCAGTGACGTGGTTCCTGCAGGCGGCACAGTCACGCACTTCATTAGCCACAGCTCCGGCATCTTGCCGTGGAGATGGTGGTGTGGAGGAGAAAGAGGAAAGGATTTAAGCATCTGTGAGGCCTGGTTTTGAATCCCAGCTCTGCCACTTGTTAGCTGTGTGACTTTGGACAAGTGACTTAACTTCTCTGGGCCTCAGTTTTTTAATCTGTAAAGTGGAGGAGAATCACGTCAACTCTAACAAGCATCCCAGCTGGAGGCTGATGAAAGTCAGATATATGTGAAGTGGGATCCCCAGAAACTGGTTTACATAAGAACTGACGAAGCATCTTATCCACCCACCCACCCACTCTCCATCCATCCATCCTTCCATCCATCCATCCATCCCTCCATCCAGTTAACTGACCGTTCAACGTATGTTTATCGAATGTCTACTTTCACTTGGTTAGAAGAGACTCTCCTGAGGAAAGGGGAATCAGACATAAAGGACTTCACCCAGTAAAACAGTCTTGGGTTGAGTTTGGGGGCTGAAGAGGGAAAGAAGAAGAAAGAGAAAAAGGAAGGGAGGACAGAGTGGTGTGATTCTTGAGTACAGCCTGGTTCCTGTCACTTGTACTTGTCTCCTGGCCCAGTCCCCACTGGGGTCATGCCAGAGTCCAGTGGTAAAGGAGCACATGATGAGGACAGGGGGCTGATGGAGACATCTCAGTAACTGTATAACATATCAGGGCACAAACAGAACTGTGTTAGTGTCCCACTGACAGAACATGGCATAGAGCGGAGGGGAGGAGAGAGACAACTTTCCCAAATTTTCCACCATGCAGAATGACAGAGTGGAGGCTCCAGGGCATTGACAAAGAACACAGTGCCTGGTGGCTCAGTAGAGACCTGAGTGCTGGTGGGCAGCAGCAGTAGAGACCATGAAGCCTGGTAGAGCCATGGGCAAACAGTGAGAAAACCAACTGTGGGCCCTATGAGGTGACACCTGGGGCCACAGAAATACAAGGGTATTTCCAAAAGGTCATACAAAGATTTGTATTATCTTTTAATTCCATCTTTCCATGAACTTCTTGAAGTGCCCTTGTATCTGTAGGGGGCTATTGTTTATGCCCTAGCATTTGGGGACAGTGAATCTGTGGAATTTGAGTAGTTAGTAATGTGATTCCTTTTGTACCTAGAGGTAGGCAAAGCCTACAGTGGCCTCAGTTACACTGCCTTGCAAAGCTGCTGTACAGGCATGCAACGATATGTTGAAAGGGCTTGGTGCCTTGTAGAGCCTTAAAATGGGAGTTGTAATAACACTACTATTATTGTTGCTAATGTGATCATAATGACAGCACAGTTGCGGGCAGGAGTGTCCGTCACCTCCAGCTCTGGTTGGTTTAGCAAAAA
>NW_007731937.1:116122-117835 GCF_000696425.1 Galeopterus variegatus
TGACAGCACAGTTGCGGGCAGGAGTGTCCGTCACCTCCAGCTCTGGTTGGTTTAGCAAAAAGCATGCTGGGAGGAAGAGAGAGAAACCCAAATCCCAGTTTTCTAAGTTGACTTCAATTTCAAACATTTCCAGCCCACTACTCTGGAATGAGGAGGGGTGGGCTGGCCTGCTCACAGCTGCCTGTGGCTTAATCGTGACAGGCTGGGGGCTAGCAGGAAGATGTCAAAGGAAATAGAGGGGGCTGGCGGATGGGCCACATGGGCACAGAGCCCCAGCTGAGCCTTCTGAGTGAAGACCCAGAGGGCTTCTGTGACCAGCTCATGCTGTGTTTTCTATTGGGATGGGGTTGAGGAAGTAGCACGTGTCAATGCTAACTATGTGCCAGCAGGTGGGACCCTGCACTGAAGAGAACATGGTCTGCCATGGGCATCTGTTCCCGTGCCACTCAGCATCCTCATCCTTCTGGCTGCTTCTCTCTGGGCATCCAACCCCTTTCCCAGTCTAAGCTTAAGCCAATCAGATAGCTCTGCTTTCACCTGGCCACAGTGATTGGATCAGGGATGAGCACGAGGTCCAAACAGAACCTGTGGGTGCAGTGACTCTTTTCTTGGGGAATCTTGAGGGATGTTTCCTTGGCTGGGCTTGAAACTGAGAGGGTATAATTGCTGGAGCTGCTGGTACCCTCTTGCCACCACAATGGAAATGCCTTTCTGAGAATGGAACTAACCTGGAGGATAAAAACTACAATGATGGAGAGAGAAATCAGGTTGTCTTTGGTGAAACTGCTTGAGCCCTGCATCAAACTGCACCTGAAATCAGTCCTATTTCTTGGATATTGACAGTTGCAGGAGCCACAAGTTCCCTTTTACTCAAGCCAGTTTGGATTGGGCTTTCTTTAGCTTACAACCGAGAGAGGACCAACTGAAAACAAAATCACTGCCTTCAGGGTGCTCACAGTCTAGGTGGGGAGAGAAATAGTGCACAGGCAGTTATGCCAGACTGTGGTAGCTTCTCTGTGAAGATAGACAGGGGACGTGGGAGCTCCCAGGGCTATGTGTGGTGGGGTGTCCCTCAGTCCTGAGGAAGAAGGTAGTCTGACACATGGAGGTTAGGGACAGCGAATAAGAGCAGAGAATACCTCTGTCCTCACTACCCAACATTCTCAGTCACTTCCAGCCTTAGCCTCCTTTCCAATTTTAGTACCTTTTCTACTCCCTGCTTTTAGGTAAGACTGATCTCATATCCGTCCATTTATCCACTCACTCACTCATCCATCCATCCACCCACCCAAGCTTAATTACAGCATCACCTTCTATCCCAGCAGTAAAGCTAAATCAACATGGTCTATGCTTGGGGCCCCTAGGAGTTTTATGCATCTGTGCCTGGGGTCCAAGGTTAATACAAAACATCTTCATGTAGGGCATCCAACTGTCTCTGCCTTGCAATTGACAGAAAGTTCCTGGAGGGAAAATTAGGCAAGAGTCAGAGGGAGGGACAGGCGAGGGGAGAAAACCGAGGTGGAAGGTGGCCTCTATAAGGCCACAAGCTTTGCTCAGAATCAGGTTTTCTTGATGACAAGCATTCTGTTGGCTCCTGCAGAAGTAGGGAGGGGGGCCTTTTTTTCATGTGCAGTCATCTTTGCATGAGAGAAGAGAAGGTAGAAGGCAGGTTTACTAATGAGGCTACTCATATACCTTCATTCAGCTCATTGC
>NW_007731937.1:118475-122795 GCF_000696425.1 Galeopterus variegatus
AGTCATCTTTGCATGAGAGAAGAGAAGGTAGAAGGCAGGTTTACTAATGAGGCTACTCATATACCTTCATTCAGCTCATTGTTGGTCCTGTGCTAGTCACAGAGATGTTTGGGACTCATTTCTGCCTTCAAACAACAGATGGTCTTATGCTACCCATAGCTTCACAATGGGAGTCTCCTGTGGTACTCAGGTGAGCTTCTTGCTGGCTGTCGGTCCTCACCCTCAACAGTGAGACAGATCCAAGTCTGATTCACCTTGGAGTTGGGGACTCAGTCCTGATATTGATAGTACTAACAATTACATTATTTTTGCTAATTCTACCAAATCCAATTATTTTGTTCGTGACATTTATTTTCTAAATACAAAAGTAGTTCTTAGTTAATTCAGAAAATTTGGACAGCACACAGAAAAACACAAAGGAAATAGAAATCAGTAATCCACTGCCAAGTGAAAAATAAAAGTTAACATTTGGGAAATACATGTTTCTAGGTATACACACACACATTCATGGTGTTATCTATATTGTTTTGTAGCCTGCTTTTTTCACTCAGCAATATGCTACAAACATTTTTTATGCCATTAAATATTCTTCTATAACTTCATTTTAATGATTCCATAGTATCTCATATTATGGATATTCCATAATTTGTTTAACCAGCTGCCTATGGTTAGATATGCAGGTAATTTCCAGTTTTCATTAACATAAATAACGCTTTATTGAATATACTTACACATAAATAGTTATACATATATTTGCCTTGCTCATTAAGATAAATTCCTGGAAGAAAAACTGCTGAGTCAAGAGTAGGTATGCACATTTTTAAGGCTTTTTTTGATAGATACTGCCAAATTACCCTCTAAGAAGGTGCACCCATTCGCACTCCCTCCAGCAGCACGCAGGAATGCCCAATTCCCCACACTCGTTGTTCATTTAATTTGCATATCTTTTCCAGTGGTGCTGAGTGTTTTCTCATATGCTTACTGTCTATTTGTAATTTTTCTTCAGTAAATTGCCTATTTATGTCAATTGCCCATTTTTATGGGGGTGCTTATCTTTTCCTTTTTGACTTCTGAGAACCTTCATATACATCAACCTTTTGTCTATAATATATGTTTATTATGTTTTCCCCAGTGTGTCATTTGCCTTTTAATTTTGCCTATAGTGGTTTTTTTTTTTTTTTTGACCCAGCGAAGATTTTATTTCTAAGTAATCAAATTCATCAATCTTTTCCTTTATTGTTTTTGCTTAGAAACGCTTGAGTGCTTAGTAATGTTTCGAAAGGCCTAACCTCCCCAAGTTTATATAAACATTCCTCTAAAATGTTCCTCTAATTCTTTTATGGTTTTAATTCTTTTATGTTTAACTCTTTAACCACCTGAAGTTTATTGCTATTTGCTATGCAATAACACTGTAATGGCTGTAAATATAATTCTTCCCCAAATAGTTAACGAACCCTCTCTGCATCGTGTTTTTATCTCCTTATTTGAAGCAGATATATGCAATTTGAACACTATCTGGCAGCTCTAGAGGTGACAGTGATTTCTCCTGTGGAGTGGCAGACTGAAGACCGATGGGTACATTTTTGCTTCCACTGGGTCCCCGGTGTCCATTGTTATTTATCCAAAAATATTTATATAGTGCCTACTATGTGCACTCTGGGAGGTGCTGGGAATGGATCGGGAGTAAGAGAACTCTTCTGCTCAGCACTTCCCAACAGCTACATCATATGTGTTGATGACACTGTGGTGTGTCCCTCAGAGCCCCCGATGGGACTGAGGCAACTACTCCCCAAGTGATCAAGAGTAGGAACTGCTTACAGCTCACAGTTCCCTCCCAGGGAATTGCCCTTTTCCCCTCAAAGGGTGCTGCCTTGCGCAGGATTTTGTACTCTCCTTGGGGACAGCTCACATCCCATAACTGGTCTATGAGTAGAGTCTGCAGCCCCCTTATCTTAATTCAGGACAGCTCTGAAGGGCCACCCCAGCTCCAGAGTGCCCTGTGGGAACTGCCGAGGTCTCAGTTACAACTACCACATCCCAACTCAGCCTCTCCCTCTTCCCAATCCTGTTTCCTCCATTCGTTCCCTTCCAGGTGTCCCGGAAACCACACCATCTTCCCTGCCTCCATCTCTGCACAATAAACTCCCTAGATGCACATTTCCATCTCAGAGTCTGTGTTTGGGATCCCCACCTGAGACAAGGTGTAAGGTCGCAGCTTCCGTCTGGCTGAGGATGAGGGGTGGGTGAGAGGGTGGCCCCTGGGGCCACAGCAGCCTGGCATGAGCAAGGCTCAAGCCAACAGGCTTAACACCACCTCCTTCATCTTCCCCATAAGAACTGTGTACATCAGGCACTGTTTATCTCTTGAATTACACACTGGGCTTTGAATAGGGAAGGACCATTTAGCATCAAAATTATGAGTTTTAGTTTTAGCCACAGCATTATGGTTTCAGAAGTCTTCTCCTAGAAAAACTTGCACCAATTAGGCCCTGTGCTCAGGGACATGGTACTAATAAATGTCACCATTTAATTGGTTTGTTCTCACCCAATCCCACCTGGTGGTGTTTCATTTCCCTGATCAGAACAAAACCAGGCCCTTGTACTTCAGGCTTTAAACATAACTAGGTTCTTCTCGTAGGGATATTCACATAATTGCTTCCATTTCTCGGCCGATGTTGACACGTAGGTGTGAGTGTCTGTGAAGCATGCATGTGTGTTTATGGGAGGCCTGAAGCTGGAGACTGAGGGCCAGCTTCCTCTTCAGATCAGTCACCACAAAGGAGTCAAAAGCACCAGAGCTCCTCTGAGATGTTTATATCTAGTCCCACATTGTGCTTTTTCACTTTTGGCTGCAGCAAACTCCACTCAACAACCCCAGACAACAAGAAGACTTACTGTCTCATACTATAACCAGCCCACAGCAGGGCAGCTCCAGGACTGATTATTGTAGAGGGCTATAGGTGTCATTGAGGACCCAGCCTCTTTCAATAATTCCTCTCTACTATCTGGAATATCTTGGCCATGTCTTAAGTCTGGTTGTCCCCATGGCTGTGGCCATTTCCAGGCATCATCTCTAGACCTGCTGACAATGAGAAAAAGACAATACTTTCTCTTCTCCGGGTCTCCTATTAAGAGCAAGTAACTCTCCCCAGGACCAACCCAGCAGACATTCCTCACAGCTTACTGGCCAAAATTGATTCCTGGTCACTGCAGTGGGCATGGGGATAACCACGATTGGTCTAGAAGACAATACTTTCTCTTCTCCGGGTCTCCTATTAAGAGCAAGTAACTCTCCCCAGGACCAATCCAGCAGACATTCCTCACAGCTTACTGGCCAAAATTGATTCCTGGTCACTGCAGTGGGCATGGGGATAACCACGATTGGTCTAAACTCATCAGAATGCACCACGCAGGGCTGTGTCCACTTCCCCGAGGCACATGGGCAAGCTGGAGAAGGTGGATTTCCAACAAGGCAGAGCAAGAATGTTTTGCTTTGAGGCAGCGCAGGGGGCACCTGCAGGGGAGACCTGCAGGGAAGGATGGAAAAAGAGGAGAGCATGAACCTCACCCTTCACATGTGTGTAGGGACCCGAGTGCTCTTGTGTCCAGCAGCTCTCCTCTGCTGGCTGCCCCTTACTAGCTGGGATCCAAGCCCTGGTCTGTTTGACATGAAAGCCTGAGCACATTCTAGTCTGCTTCCGTTTTTTTTTTTTTTTTTTTTTTTTGGATGATACAAATCCTTTTCACCTAGTTATTTCTGTTTTATTAGGTTTTACTTTACATATATTTGGGAAATACATGTAAATAAAAAATTATAATAATTTGAGATGGTGTTGGGCAAGAATTCAATATTTTTATTTTTATTTATTTTTAAATTTTATTTATTATTATTGGGGGTTTCTTTTTACATTCTAAGGTGTCGTTGCAGAGCAGTGGGGTGGACGGAGGTGGAAGTGGAGGGGCAAGGCTGGCCTGGGGCCGGCTCCTTCACTGGTCTGGTTGCAGCGTGGGCGGGGGAGGCCTGTGTCGGGGGAGCCCCACACCTGGGGGCTTCCAGCGGTGTTTTTGCTTCTATTCTTAAAGGAGCTCCTATAGTTGAGTAATCACAGGAGGGGGAGCTGGCAGAGAACAAGATAAAGAAAGCCCTGCATAGCAGGGGTTTCTCTGAGCTATCCATAGATCTTCCAAGGCTTTGGAGCTATCACAAAGGGCCCCTAATCCTTTGCGCAGATCTTTAGCATCATCTTCAGACTGTAGTATACAATAAACATTGGTAGGGATAAAAGACATCCAAAAGAGGAGAAAAAGGACAGTGCTATC
>NW_007731937.1:123012-124067 GCF_000696425.1 Galeopterus variegatus
TACAATAAACATTGGTAGGGATAAAAGACATCCAAAAGAGGAGAAAAAGGACAGTGCTATCAAACACTGAGCTACCATGTTCTTCTTTTGCCTCTTGGCCCAGACAAGTGACATGCTATGGTATTTAAAAACACTTGCAAAGGTGATTACCCTGCCATGGCTTGTCAGTCTTTGAGGAATCATGTAAGTCTGATAGTGGCTGGAAGTCTGGGGACAGGTAAACGTCATTCATATTTTCAAAGCCTTGGAGAGGGCAAGTTCTATAAGTCATTGTCTCTGCCCAGAATAGGGTACCCAGTGTCCCAGTGTCTGTTGGGGCTGCATGATGAGTGCCCAGACGAGGATGCGAGGCTCGCTGTCTGGCTGCATGGGTACATTTAGAATAACTCATGTCAGGCTGACCTGATTTTCATCTTTGCCAGGGTTACTTGAGTCCGAGAACAGGGACATGTGGTAGACACAAGGTCAGTCCCTGCGTGACCTAGCTCTTCCTCACTGTACGAAACTGAAAGGCTCAAGTATCTCAAGCCAGTCT
Source organism: Galeopterus variegatus (assembly GCF_000696425.1). Taxonomy (NCBI): domain Eukaryota; kingdom Metazoa; phylum Chordata; class Mammalia; order Dermoptera; family Cynocephalidae; genus Galeopterus; species Galeopterus variegatus. The sequence goes on from NW_007731937.1 coordinate 123,548, forward strand.
TGCTCAATCCTGGAAATAAATTAGGTGCTGCAGAGGCATTTGTCTGATTTGCCCATTTTACTTCCTGCCGGGATATCCCAGCACTATTCACAGAGGACCCAAAACCATGCAATGGAGCTTCTGAGCCCAACTGTCACCCATTCACTCATTCACCTACTCAGTTACTCATTCATACATCTCCCACCAAATACTTAACGAGTGCTCACTATATGATGGTAATGATGCTAAATCACAGTGGGGAATAAAGCAGACACAGTTCCTGCCTACATGCCTCACACAGTCCAGTGGGACAGCAGAGGAGGGCCTCTGAGTCCACTCCTGCATTTGGACTAGAAGAGTGATTTTCAGACTTTCCTGTGCATAGAAATCACCTGAGGATCTTGTTAAAATGCTGATCTGATTGAGTAGATCTAACACGGACCTGAAATTCTTCATACAGGAGAAAATTCCAGGGGAAGCCCATGTTGTTCATCTTTGGACCACACCTGAGTAGCAAAAGACTAGGGCTCTTCGTGTGGCA
>NW_007731937.1:124301-125400 GCF_000696425.1 Galeopterus variegatus
ATTTGCCCATTTTACTTCCTGCCGGGATATCCCAGCACTATTCACAGAGGACCCAAAACCACGCAATGGAGCTTCTGAGCCCAACTGTCACCCATTCACTCATTCACCTACTCAGTTACTCATTCATACATCTCCCGCCAAACACTTCATGAGTGCTCACTATATGATGGTAATGATGCTAAATCACAGTGGGGAATAAAGCAGACACAGTTCCTGCCTACATGCCTCACACAGTCCAGTGGGACAGCAGAGGAGGGCCTCTGAGTCCACTCCTGCATTTGGACTAGAAGAGTGATTTTCAGACTTTCCTGCGCATAGATATCACCTGAGGATCTTGTTAAAATGCTGATCTGATTGAGTAGATCTAACACGGACCTGAAATTCTTCATACAGGAGAAAATTCCAGGGGAAGTCCATGTTGTTCATCTTTGGACCACACCTGAGTAGCAAAAGACTAGGGCTCTTCGTGTGGCAGGAATGCTAATCTCTTTCCTAAGAGGGCAAAACCCCAGCGATCTTGGCAAGTCTTCCATCAGGCATCTGCTTGTGAGCTCCACCCTCCAATATGCTCAGATTGTCTATCCATCAGTGACCTCAGTGGGGAAATGACTTTATTCCAGCCAACTTAGCACTGGTTTCCTGGAGGCTCTTTTGCACGTGTGAAGACTCCCCGGGCTCCAAGGACAGTGGAGGAAAGGTGACACTGAAGTCATCAATTCAGCCAATTCGCATCTCTCTTTCCCTTCTGAGGCTGCTCATCTTCATCCTCCTCATCAGTCCTCCTCACAGCAAGCACTTATTGCCATAAATCCAGCATTGTGCTTAGCATATTACCGTACATATTAACACATACAAGTCCCACAAAGAAGCCTGTGAGGTAGATACTGTTAACAGGTAGGTACATATTAGTATTCCCATTTTGTTGGGGAACCTAAGCACAGAGAGGTTAAGTAACTTGCACCAATTCACACAGCTAGTAATAAACCCAGGCTTCCTGGCTCCAGAGCCCATGCTGTCAACCATTCCACTCTACATTTGATTGGAAATGCTGAAGACTTTGCATTTCTCCACTGTGAATTCCAGTGGAAAGAGCCAAAAC
>NW_007731937.1:125923-127240 GCF_000696425.1 Galeopterus variegatus
CTTGCCCTCCCAAACCTTTCTCAGTGTGGGAATGATGATGCCCTGGAGGTGGGGGTGGGATGGGAGATGAAAACCCATGAAAAATGCAATGACTTCATTTTGAATGTATTAAAGATCCTGCTTGTTTACAGTATTATTGTCCCCAAACAATTTCATAAGTTTAAACTGACTTAAATTTAGCCTCAGGTTTCCCAAACCAACTTTGATCCATTGGAATAGTTGACAATTACATGGAAACAAATTTTGCTCTAAAAGCACTATCCATAGCTGAAGCCTCAGAAAGACCAGGCTGACGAAGGACCCATTAGACATCCAGGCCTCAGAGGCTGGTGCCAGGTGGCTGGTGAGCACAGTGGGTGGGCTGCCTGAGCCCTGGAGATGGGGCTTTGCATGGTTCAGAGTGAGCCCAGCACAACCTTGCCCCCACCACTCCCCAGGTTGCTTTTACCTGAGCAGCCAGTTCTTGCTTACTCTGCAGATGGGATCCACATCAGGAAGGAAGGTCATTTCAGGGACAAAACAGTCATGATTGTTTTCTCTGTTTTCCATGTAACCCAAAGTTTGTGACTTCTTGTCTCTAAAAAACTCTCTTTTCCACTTCTGAAAAATGGGAGAGAACTTTGAGTTNCCAAAGGAATCCTCATGCTAGTCCATAACGGACACGTACATGAATACACATGGCCACACTATTTGCAGGGGAGGGAGCTGGTGGTAATCCAGGTGTCCTCACAAGACAGAGGAAGCCAGGAAACCAGGTGTATGCACGACAGCATGGACGGAAGTCAGCACTATGAGTAAAAAGAAACATGTCAAGATCTTAGCATAGTATTACTTCTGCAGATTGTAGACAATCCTTATTTTCCTTATTTTCCAAAGACACATACAGATTCAAGGATGCCCATACAACTGATGTGTATGGTTCTCTATAATAGGAAGAGAAATAGTGAGAAAGGGTAATACATATAAATAAAGTTAGAGGGAGTCTTGTATGGATTATGACATTAATATTTCACAGACCAAGGAGTGATTGACCCTGATTAACTTGGCCCTTTGTGCCTGAGATCAAACAATATCCCCAAGCAAAACAAAACAAAAATCTCATGTTAACAACAAAAAGCATCCCTCACTTTACCCTGTAGGTGATAGGAAACAAAAACAATTTTTGTTGTTGTCTTGTTTTTGTAAGCAGAAGAGTGATAAAATTTTACTTATGGTTTAAAAAGATTTCTCGAGTAGCCATACGGAGAATGGACCTGGGCGAGTGAGTGGCTGGGGTTGGGGAGACCAGTGAGGAGGCTGTAGCCAAGTCTAGGGGTA
>NW_007731937.1:128277-130165 GCF_000696425.1 Galeopterus variegatus
GGCATGTAGAGTGGAGGCAGTGGTTTGCTGGACAGGAGAGAGAAACTTCAACTTGATTCTTTTGTCCTTTGTCTGATTCAGAATCTTCTTCAGACTCAGCCCATTTATCATGCCCCATGTGACAGGGCTTTGCATCCATGACTCCATGTAATCCTCATGACATCCTTGCTGGGTTAGAGTTACAGTGGACAACCTTTATCCTGGCTTTTAAACCAGATTTGCTCCCTTGTGCCTTGGACATTCTAGACCCTCCACCAGGTGCCTTCCCCATATCCCAGTGAGCACTGTGGACCTTTCCACCTTGTTCTACTCCGTCCCCACTCTGTGCCTGGCCCCACCCCTCTTTTCTTGCTTGCTCCTGGAACTCCACCCCAGAAAACATTGGCTCTCCTGCTCCGACTTCGAATGTCCCAAGGACACATCTTATTTCTGCCATCTGGCTCATCCCCATCCTGTCCATTTTCTTCTGATATTCAACACCCCACACTGGTGCTGCCTGTAAGTTACCTGGCAATTGTCAGGCAGGCAGGTGAATTGGCTCCCCCAAGGCCACACAGCCAGGGTAGCTGGTTTTAATCCAGGTGCGGCTACTCCAGGCCCAGTGCTCTGGACACCCTCTGGGCTACAGGGAAAGAGAATGAGGGATGACCCCAAAGTCAAGCTGCTTATGTCCAAGGACACTGGTGTTTGCTCCCTTCCCAGAGCTCAGGAGCCAATGGGAACAGAGCTCAGAGGAAATGAGTTTCTGTGGCAGACGAGCCTCAAAGTTGATTTCCCAGGAGGAACCCAACAAGGCCCTTGAAACGTGGACATCAAGGAGGAAAATCAATCGCCTTTTAAGTTTTCACCTTGATGATAGATCTGCTGTTTCCAGCCCCTTTTTTCTCTCTCTCTCAAGTCTCCGGACGTGGCCTCTCTTGCTTCCACATTTTTTTTCCCCTCTCATCTTTAAAGTGTGGGGTTTTCTTGGTTCTGATCTGAAACCAAAATACATTGCTCTATAAAAACTGATCAGGTATTGGTCACATGCTTCCAAGCTTTTTTATTTCCTCTAGAAAGAAAGGAAGAAAACTCATTCCCTGGGCCTCTGCTGTGCAACATGTCCTCTCACAAGCACAGTTAATTTCCCCCCAAGTACTGTCCAGGAGGATCTTTCGAACCCCACATCTCAGATGAGGACCTTGGAAATCAGGACAGAGAAGTGACTTGCTCCATACCAGACCCATGATCTGCAGGTGGTGAAGCAGACCTGAGGTGGAGACTCTGCTGTTCTGACTCCTTTCTCCCAGGACTAGGACTGAGTACCCCAAGTGGAAGGGCACTCCAGCTGGGAGGCATTAGGATCTCTCTTGACCTTGACCACAAAGAGGTCATGTTATCTAGGAAACCAGTCCCCGAGTAATGTAGGGGTTGCAGGGTGCTGTGGCCTCATTCATTCAGTCTGTACTGAATGCTGCTTCTTCCTCAGGCACTGTGCTGGGCACCGAGGGCAGAAATGTGAACAACACAGACAGATTCTTTCTCTCTAGATGTCATGGTGTGGTAGGGAAACAGATCACTAAGAAATCATGGCAAAGTGTGATAAGAGCTTTAGTAGAGGAGGTAGGGGGTGCTTGGAAGTATATACCGAAGACCCACAATTTCATTCAAGCTGTGAAGAAGGCTTCCCAAAGAAGAGACTGACAGTCTGAGGTCACCACCTTGTGACAGGATGGGTAGGAGTTAACCTGGCAAAGTGGGGCCAGTAAGGAGGGGGCAGGTGTATGTGCCAAGGTGGGCAAAAAACAATAGCAAACTTCAACCTCTACCATGAGCCGGGTCAGCTCCTTACAACAGGACTGTTCGAAGCACTTTACATGTGTTAACTCATTTAATCCTCACAGCAGCC
>NW_007731937.1:130646-145140 GCF_000696425.1 Galeopterus variegatus
TTACAACAGGACTGTTCGAAGCACTTTACATGTGTTAACTCATTTAATCCTCACAGCAGCCCCATGTTGGAAAGTCCAGAGGAAGAAAGAGAAAGACTGAAGGGGTTTGATAGGTCTGAGGCAGAAGCTTAGTGAGAGAGGAGGCTGAAGAGGGAAGCAGGTACGTAGGTGGACGGCTCTGTGCACAGGGTTGCTAGACAAAATTCAAGATACCAGTCTGAACTTCAAGTGAACATCAAATTTGTTTTTAGTTTAAGTGTATCCCAAACATTGCATGGGATATACTTATACTAAAAGAATTATTTGCTGTTTATTGGAAATTAAAATTTAACTGGGTGTCCTATATTTTTGTTTGCTAAATATAGTAACCCTCCTTTTTAAGCCACATTGAAGGGTTCAGCCTTTGACTGCAGAGTAACAGGAGCTCTTGGAAAGTTCTAAGAAAGACTGTGGCATGGCCAACTGTGTTCTGCAGAAGATTGCTTCGGCTGCATTATGGAGACAAGCCCTGAGGCAGGGAAGCAGCTGAGAGGGCACAATTCTAAGTCCATGGCAAGCACCTGTCATCCAGGTGGCACATACCAGCCAGGTGTGCTGCTACCCTTCCCATGCCCAACGCAAGCAGCCCAGTTGCACAGTAGGCATTGAGAACCTGCCATGTGCCAGGTGATGTCTGGGGAATAAAAAAGCACATGACTGGTTACCTGTCCTCCCCAAGCTCCCAGAATGGCTCTTGAACCTGGACAGAACTGTGGTATGATAGTGCAGTAGGTCCCTTAGAAGTCCAGGTAACAAGCTTCTAAATCAGACCTTGGGTAGCAGGTGATGTAGAAAAGGAAAGAAGGCTTGATGGGGTGAAGGTCAAGCTAGGTTTGAAGGATGCATTAGGAAGTTGGGTTTCTCTATTATAGCAGCTAAATTATATCCTAACTAATACCCTCTTGAACTGGACCTACTGCTGTATTCCCTGCTCTGGGGGACTATCTGCATATAGTTATTTATATCTTTAATTTTACATTAAAAGAACTCATTTTTCACCTGTGTCTGTTGGCATCTTTCCATCAATCACATCACTGTCACCTGGGACAGTCACACCCAGGGAACAGGGGAAGGGCATCCAAGCCATGGAAATGGCATGTGCATTGGTATAGAGATAGGGAGCAGCTTGTTGCTTTCTGGAAACTGCAAGGAGCTCTCTAGAGTTGGAGGGGCCATAGGCGAGGGAGTGGTAGGAACTGCAGGACCTAGCAGGAGTTGGGTCATGAAGGGCATTGTACTTTAAGAAATGGAAACTTTCCCTAAATATTTGTAGAGAGAAGCTAAAGACATATAGGTATGGGACTGACATGATCAGATAAGATGTTCTGAAGAACAGCTGCAAAGACAACTCTGGCAACATTTAAGAGGGTGGTTTGGAAAGAATTTACTGTTGGTGGGAGAACATGTGGGTGGTGGGGCCTGAAAGGAGCCAGCAACAAATCAGATGGGGGAGGCTCTCCCCCAGGCAGGTTTTGGTACCCACCCCTTTTCTCTTTCAGGAAATAGATAAATCAAGAGTCCAGGATGCCAGAGAGGAGAGGCTAATGCCCTGTTGCTATGGGTTAAATTGTCCCCCAAAAGTTCATGTATTGGAAGCTTGACCTCCAATGTAATGGTGCTAAGAGAGTGGGAAATTCAATTATGGTAGTTGAAAGGTGGGTCCTTAAGAGGTGATTAGATTGTGAGGACTGTTCTCTTGTGAATGGATTGATCCATTCATGGAATAATTGACCCACTCAGGGAGTAATCCATTCATTGCTCTTTAAAGGAGAGTGAGAGGAGGTTAGCTACCTCTTGCTCAGCCCATTCTCACCATGTGACACTCTGCATTGCTGCGTCACCACCAAGAAGAAGGCCCTTACCAGAGTTGTTCCCTGAACCATGGACTTCCCAGACTCCAAAACTGTAAGAAATAGATTCTTTATGAATCATCTCGTTTCAGGTATTCTGTTATAAGCAACAGAAATGGACTAATACCCCAGTCTACCCCTATTCACAGGTCTGAATTCACACAGTGGATTTTGAAGGGTCTCTTTGCACACAAGGATTTGAAAGATGCTGTGAGGCACAGAGAGCCTTCTTACTGCTTTGGTTAGGTGTTCACTGAAATAATACATCATTAAAAACCATCCCCAAATGTAGTAATTTAAAATGGAATCCACTTGCTTTCAAGCCTGCAGGTCTGTGGTCAGCTGGGGTACCCTTGCTTTACACTACAGTTCTGTAGGTCTGCTGGAGAAACTCTGCTCCTTGTGTCCCATATTGGAGCCCAGAACATTCTCACAATAAGTTGGATGCTCCTGGAGGGGCAAGCAGAAATGGGGGATGCCTCTCAAGGCATATCATTTTAAGACTTGGACCTCACTCATTTCTACCCACGTTCTCTTGGTCAAAGCAAGTCGCACAGCCAAGCTTAACATCAACAGGGTGGGAGACAGTACTCCTCTCATGAAGGTGGGGGTGGCAGGGAGAAATTACATGTTGAACAAATATCTAAGTACCACAGTTACTACCAAGGAGCACTCACTGACCCAGAAGTCAACTTGCCTGGCCACAGTAGGAAAAAGTCCCGTCCCCCACAGTTGTCCTCTTTGCTATGTCATGGGTGCTCTGTGCCTTGAGATTCCAGCTGAGGAAAAGAACAGCATGCCTATAAGAAGCCTAATCCCCTCTCAGTCTTTCCAAGAAGGCCATCTTGAATGAAGGTCAGGAATTAAGCAGGGACCACACGTATTTTGCAGGGGAAAGAGTATAGTAGGAATCATGGCTTTCTCATGAACTGTACTGAGGCATAGCCAAATGACTGCTGGGGCTGGTCCACCAGGGATCTATTTTGATGGGAGGCAGAGAAGCCTATAGGGGAGTGAGTCACCCCAAGGAAAGAATGGCTGAAGGTGCATAAAGTGGTGAGTAGTCCATGAGGAGAGCTCAGAAGGGGGAGATCCTGAGATCTATTACTCAGTGCTTCTCAGCAGTTCACCCTAAACAGGGTACAGGGTGAAAGGACTTCCATGAGACTGAGTAAAACTTCACAGAGATGTTGCTGAATGGTTTCCAGAAGCTTTGGAACCAGGACTTTCTACAACAACATTTGTGTATCAATTAGTGTAATGTTCATATGTATTTAACACAAAGATCCAAAATTAAAGAGGCTTCAAAAGCGGGTATTGCCAATCCATGGTGTTATTAGGGAGCAAGACTCTATCATCCTCAGTACCTGGATTCCAAACTCAAGGCCACCTCATGGTCTAAGATGGTTGCTGGAGCTCCAACCATTGCATCTGCTGCATTCTGTACAAAGAAGGAGGAACGGAAAGGGAAGTGGAAGGGTGTACCTTCATCGTCTTAAGGAGATATCTCTGAAGTCTTGCACAGCATTTCTGCTTCAATCCTACTGGTCAGAACTTACTTTCACAACTACTTATAGCTGCAAGGGAAGCTGGAAAATATAATAGTTTCACTGGATGTCAATATGTCTAGCTAAAAGTTGGAGTTCTTCTACTAAGAAAAAACAATAGAATAGATACTGGGGGACTGCAGCATTCTCTCCCACAAGGAGAAAATACCAGTGTAGATTCCCTTAATGTTGGGCATCAACCTTGATCTAGAATTGGCAGTCCCTTTGGTAGCAATTGCAGTACAGGTGCCTTCAGCATCACTACAAGAGCTGTCATGTTTGCTACTGTTAGCAGCAGAAGTCATCCCACAGTGACCTACCTAGAGTAGAGAGGAGAAAGAGGATGAGTATCAATGGTTGCCAAGAAAAATAATATCTATTGCACAAATGGACCCTGGCAGGAGGCTCCTAGAGAGTACCCCAGAGTCTGCTAGGACTGAACTAGGGATATGCTGTGTGTGCCTAAAATGGTGAGTTCCTTCATATCCCAGGTAAGATAACACAAGAGACAAATTTATGAGCCTTAGTCTAGTCCCTTTGCTGGGTTTTCTTGATTACATAGCATCCCACACCCTCTGCCTCCCCCAATCCCTGCCCCCAGACTCTGCCCAGCTTCTTGGGTGTCTGTGTTGCTAAGCTTTGGAAATTTGTGTTTTGATCCACAGGGACTTCTTAAAACTAAGAGCTGCTTGTAAGACTGAAATTGTCCTCACAGTGATTTCATTCAAAGTTATAACAGCATCCAATGCTATAGAAATCTCATCCTCATGATAATAAGCATTTATAATGGCCCATCAATGAGCAAGTGCTTACATTGGAGAGGAATTTCCATGGAGAAAGTCAATCTCTTAAAAAAAGTTAATTTTTTTGTATGTGGAAATTAAATGAGATGCCAAATTGTCTCTGTCATTATGTTGCCCTTCCCTCCTGAGCATTTACTGCTCTGATCGATATGACATTTCCATATGTAGCCATGCAGATGGGGAGATTTACCTCTGGTGGAGACCCCTTGTTTGTCCATTAGTCAGCTCTGCATAAGCATTCATTGCCTGCTTTGATTTTACAGTGGTCATAGCAGAGGGGCAAAGTTGGAGGGCCCCAGACCTTGAAGATTTGGCCACCCTTTGAGAGGTAAACAAGGGAGAACCTCCCCATAAAACAAATAAAATCCAGCCTCTGAGAGATAGTCTAAGAACATGTGGATGGGAATCTGGGGGCCCCCAAGTCCTGGCTTGTCTTGTTTCCTTATGAAAGGCCAACTCTGGATGATGTCCCATGTGTCCTTAGTTGTGACTTTGCTCCTCTTTAGGACCCATTCTGGTTCCATACCCCGCTCTTCCACTTTTGGAAACAACCATCTTGGGGATCCTGGTGAGCCTCCTGCCCAGGCCAGCCCTAGACACACCCCAACTATCACACCCACTCACCTCAGAGGGAACCCAGGCATCCAGCAAGGAGTAGTGTGTAAGGAGCTATTTACCCTTTGGGTATTTTAGTCACCATCTCCAGGGATTATTAGCTTCTCAGAGCCCTGAGGAAAATATGAGGTCTGAAAAAGGAAACTATTGACTTCAAAATACAAAAAGAAAGCAAAGTTGAGATTAATAAGTGTTTATTTAAATGCCTTCAGCATGTAATATTATGTCACATTCACAAATCATTAAATTTAATATTCATAAGAAAGTCATTACATGTAAAAACCATTTGCAGGTTAAATTGTCTCACTTTGAGAGAATTCCCAAGTATGTATGATGATTGCTAAGAAATTGTAGTCAATCTTAAATTAAATAAGTTACTCAGAGCCAAATTATTTCAAAAGCAGGATCATAACAATCCTTTTCATTTTTACAGCAAAAATTTGTATTTGATATGGAATGTGGGTGTATTTAAATATGTTTGCTACGATATGGAGTAGAAACTCCAAAAATGAGTACTCAGGGACTTTGAAAATCATAAAATGCCTGTGAGTATGTGGGTTTGGGAGAATGTGATTAAATATTTAAGAATCTGGTAGATTATACACCAAGCCATCTAGACACCACTATGGCAGTGGTTATATAAATTATGGTAAGCAGTGGACTACTACACAACCATTAAAAAGAATGAAGTGTACATATATGTGCCAACAGAAGACATCCAAGATATGTTGTAACATGAGCAAAGCAAGGTGTGGAACAACATCTACGATATATTTCATTTTGTGTCAAAATACTGTGTGTGTGTGCAAATAAATATGTAAATGTTTTCTGTCACACATGCAGGAAAATTCTGGAAGGATTCACAGAAATAGCAGTACTTTACCCCTGAAGATCAGAAATGAGGGGTTGGGAGATGGGAGATTTCTATTTTCATGTTATAATACTCATCTGAATTACAAGGAAAAAATTTAGTAGGTGCATATATGGCTTTTATAATTTTGAGAAACAATAACAACAAAATTGCAGAAGGGAGTGATCTGCAAGCAGACTGGAAGGCAGGAGTTTGCAAACCAGGAGTCGGCACTGTTAACCTAGCACTGTCCATGGGAGAGACTGCCCCAAATATCCTGTCCCTACAGAGGCAGGCAGAGGGAATGTCCAGGGACAGTTCAACAGACTACCACAGCTTGGAGAACACAGCCCTCCAGATGTCTGTCCTTCCTTTGCTTGGATTCCACATTTATTAAGCAATCTTCTGAGTCAATGCAATTTCATGATTCAGCCAACACTTATCGAGCGTTGATTGTATTAGTTTTCTATGGTTGCCATAACAAAACCACAAATTTAGTGGCTTAAAACAACACAAATGTGTTATCCTACAGTTCTGGAGGTCAGAAATTCCACATGGGTCCCACTGGGCTAGAATCACCATGTCAGCAGGGCTGCGTTTCTTTCCGGAGCCTCTTAGGGAGAATCCTTCTCCATCTTCTAGAGGCCAGTGGCCTTGGCTGGTGGCCTCTTTCCATTTTCAAAGCCAACAGCGTTGCTTCTTCAGATCTCTCCAACTTTGATCTTCTGCCTCCCTCTTCCACTTATAAGGACCCTTGTGATTGCATTGGGCCCACCCAGAAAATCCAGGGTAATCTCCTCCTCTCAAGGTCAGCTGATGCACCTGCAAATTTAAGTCCCCTTTGCCATGTAACCTAACATAGCCACAGGTCCCAGGAATTAGGATGAACATTTTGCAGGCCATTATGCTGCCTACCACAATTAAATGCCAAATGCCGATCGAGGATCTGAGAATGCAGTGGTGAAGCACATACAATCCTTGCCCTCAGGAGCTCTCAATCTAGAGGGAGGCACATGGTATTCTGACCACCCATGCAGGACCCGCAGGTGGGAAGGGGTGGCCAGAACCAGTTTTGGGAATTTTAGCTCATCATCCATCTCAAAGGCATGAAAGGTCAAACGAACATTGGCAGGTGAGAGCTGGAATGATGGAGAGAGCTGATGTGTGCTGTGTGTCTACCACCACCTGTGGGGAGGGGGTCTCCACCTCACTGTAAGCCAAGTGGGAAAGTGGTCTTTGAGGGGACCTCTTCGGGAGCTTGATATGTGTGCCCTGGAAAGAGAGGAAGGCAACATTCTGGTGTCTGACGCCCATCTAAAGCAAGAGGTCAGGCTCAGCTGACCAGGTGAAAGAGAGAGAGAGGCCAGCCTATACTGGGGCCTAGCCACACTTCCACCAACAGAGCAGGGTAAGGTGGAGGCCAGGTTCCCCATGAGTCAAGGGGCCTAGGTACACAACCGGCCTGGAGCCATCTCCAGAAGGAATTTTCCCAAGAAACGTCCTTGAGCTAGCATTGCACACCTCTCAAGCCCATAGAGAATCCACAGCAGGCACTGCAAGTCCAGCAGGTCCTTGCCTGCACTGCCTTTCCCTCCATCTTCCTGCTGTATCCCTGGAGGAGTCAAAGGCAGCCTGGTGGGGGTGGGGAGAGGAGGAAGAGACAGGCCAGGAGAGGAACAGACAAGCAACCCTGCACCCTCCTGCCCTTACCCCTGTTACCAAACCCATGTTCAGCTACCTGCCCCAAACAAAAACCCTGGCTTGCACCAAAATCTGTTACAGAACCCAGGGCATTCGGCTCCCAGCTGAGGCTCATGGAAATCTTGTTACTGAACCCAAGTTCAGGTGCCTATAGTTCAAACAAACAAAAGACTTAAAGGTCAAGTGTTGGTGGAATAGGAAGTCAGCTTTTATTCAAAAATACCAGTGACCCAATGAGAGATGTTAAGCTAACCCATCTCTCTGGTAAACCTGAAGGAGAATGTCCAGACTAAAGCCATCTCAAAGACTCAGATTTACTGAAGGGTTTTTAAAGAAAAGTTTGAGAGAATGGAATGGTGGGAAATGGAAAGCAGGAGGGAAGGAGACGTGAAAGAGGCCCGGTGCAAATTCTCACCAAGGCTCCCTCTGGCCTCTGTTCTCATCCTTGATGAAATCTTAGGGTCCTGCTGGATTTTGATGTGCTTCAGGGTGGAATCAGCACAGCTTTATGGATGTCTTTCTCGGTTTCTCAGGGTCTGGACGGTGCGTATCTTGTGGCAAGTTTGCAGCTCCAGGCTGACTGGAAAACAACTTTATATTTATGTAAATAATGTCTTCTTACCCCTTAACAAAGGTTTAAAATATCAAACAACCACAGGAAAAGAGGGAACTCAGAGAAATGCATGCCAAGAAAATCAACTGTCTCCTTTTAAAATCTTTTAGAGCAATGAGGTTTTAGGTCCCAACAAGGCTTCAGTCCTGCTCACTCCAACACCCCTAGTACTCTGAAGTAGGCCTAAGCTAGGGAAAAAGGAACAACTTTCACTTTAAATAAAGCTTTGATCTTTAACTATTATACTGAGCTGGGTATTAACAACCTAAATGAGATAATCTGGGAGCCAGAAAGTGAGCAGGGGCCTTTATTATGGAGGAATAACCAGCTCAAATTATAAGATTTGCCTAACATTATACCCAAGAGGTAGGAAAGTGGAGATTAAAAGGACAGGTGTGAGAAAAAGAAATTGTTTTCTGCTTTTACCCCAGCGTCCTGCTTGTTGGGTGGCATCTGGAAGGCTTCATTGCTCACTGAGCTGGAAGCCCAAGCTGAACCCCAGACCATTCGGCTGGGGTCCTGGTGTCCAGCCCGCTTCCTGCCAGTGCCTCCCTCTAGAGTTGCAGATCCACGTTCTAGATTCTACCTCTGTGGGACACTCTTCCTTGGTGATCACCCACTGGCCCCAAATCCATCCTGCCCTTAGGTTTCTGGATTTCCTTCAGTGGCCATCTGTCTGTCTGAGGCAGGTCCTAGCGCCACCCAGTTTCTCCCCTCTGGCCCCACCATGCTTCCAGGCTGTCCTTCAGACTCACCTGAGTGTGTCCAGTTTGGAAAAAAACTTCTGTGCTTTGTCTCTCAGGCCCTTGTCACCAAGGTGGGGGCATTTATGGCTGATTCTGTGGCCTCTGGAGTACAGACCGAGCCTGCTAAATGGCCAGAGCAGGATGGAGGCTGGGATCAGGCTCTGACGGGCCTTCCCTAGCACAGGTCCAGGGCACAGGCACATATAAACCACCCTCAGAAGAGAAGAGTTGAAATCCCTGATGGGTCCGTCCATCACTGGACTCTCTGGTTCTGGCTTCCCTTGGCAGTCTTGTGTCTGACCACTCATCCACCTGCAGCCTCACTGAGTCCACACTGGCCAGCCGTCCAGAAATGATGGCGATGACAATGACGATGACAGCTGATACTTGTGCAGTGCTTATTATGGGCCAGACACTCTTCTGAGCACTTTATGCTTATCAACTTTTTAAATCTCCACTCCAACCCTATGCAGTCAGTACTATTATTACTGTTTGTAGATGGATAAAGAAACTGAAGCAGGGAGAGGTTAAGCAGCAAGTCCAAGACCATGCAGCTAGTAAATTGCAGCCTTAGCACCCTGGCTCCAGAGTTCCTGTGCTTAACTGCTGTGCTCTTCTGTTTGCCGTCTCTTATACTGTTTGTTCCCTGTGTCTAAGATGCTCTTTCCCTTTCTGTTCTTCCCTCAAAGTCCTCATCCTTCATGGTTCAACTCAAATGTGTCCTTCTGTCTTCACTTTCCCCGGTTCCTGCCCCACGCCCCAGGAGGACTTCCCTGCCACCTGCCTGGGCAGTCGCTGCATGTGTGACCCACTTCTGTGAGAGCAGTGCATCGCATTGCCATTGTTTGCTCCCAGGTCAGTCTTCTCTTGTGGATTGCAGCTCCCACAGGCAGAGACCGTGACTTTGTAGCCCCAAGACTCATTGCAGAGCTGGTGATGGACTGAATTGAATTCCCCCTGAGTCTCACATCTTTGATTGTATCCTGTCACCCTGATTCATGCAAGGTGATCACAATGATGTCGGCTGTTGGACTTTGTGACACAGCTGGGGGACCTTGGGCAGTGCTGAGTCTGGGTCCAGAGCTGAGGTCAGTGCAGTGTTTAATGCTGAAGGGCTGCAGGGAGCCTGACGGGCTCCTTTGTTTCTGTCTCCTCCCCTGGGGTGCTATGTGCTTCAATTTGCTTTGTCCTCACAACCTCAGCCAAAGCCTGGCTGGCCCTGCACGCTCAGGGGGCTGTTACCCATTGCCTCTCCCAACACTGCTGCTTCCATGACTCAAAATCCCCAGGAACGAGGCCACTGTCTGAAAGCCCAACTCTTGGCCAAGGTTCCAACTGGAGAAAAATCCCTAGTCCAAGCCAACTAGGAAGGAGGGTTGGGACTGAGGCCAGGAGCTACTGCATAAGTTAGCAGGAGGGGAATTCTAGCATGTTCTTTTCCAGGACCCTCTGCAGGCACCCCTGGGCACCTTCTCAGGTTCCTCACTTGTGTGCTGGGTACAGAATCACTCTCTTCCCATTCACTCACTTCACAAAGCCCCAGAACTGGAAGCAACCTTCAAGCAAAGCAGTGTCCAGCTGCCAACACCTCGTACCCCTGTGGCCTTGCTGGGAAGGTCTCTGTCCTACTAAAATCCTTCCATGGCTTCCACTGGCTCTTAGGACACATTACAAAATTCTCTGTAAGGGCTTGTGTGATCTGGCCCCTGCCTATGTCTCCAGCCATATCTCTGGTCATCTCCTTCACCACAGTGCACTCTGGTCACACTGGCCTTCTCTCCATTTCTTCATTTTCTCAGCATTTTCACATGGAAGGTACCTCACTGACACCCACTCCTAGTGAATCTCAGCTGTCAGGGATTTGCCCATTTTAATGATCTTTTCAAAGAACCTGCTTTACTGATTGGTTGATTGATTGATTGATTCACTCATTCATTCACTTGTGTATATTCTACACTTCGGTCGAGCTATGGGCCTGGAATTGTGATTGGTCCATCAGCTGGGGAGAGAGAAGATAACACTTGGATCAGGAATTCTATGGATCCTTCTAGGGCCAAGGTACAGATAAACTTCTCCCAAGGACCAATTGAGGATTAGAGGCCCAACGGGCAGTGCAGTGTAGCCCAGCGGTCAAGAGCATGGCCTCTGAAGTCAGGCTGCCTGCATTTGAAAGCCCACAATATCATGGCCGGTGTCAGGCGGCATGTTTGAGGCTTCTATGATTCATCCATTACTCAGTGCCAAGCTCTGAGGCTCAACCATGGTAAATTCAGGTAAATCCATCCAGTGAGCAGCTGCATGTGGGGATCTGGGCCAAGGCTTGAGAAGAACTCGGACCCCTCAGCTGTAGACTGATTACAGGATGCACCCCGAGCTTACCCATGGACCCTGTAGTCTAGTGAAAGGGTAGGACACGCACATACATTGCTCACATCATTGGGAGAATTGTCTAGTTGTCTGACGGTATATGTGGCACAGTCTGGGAGCTCTGAGAAGGAGGCAGGAGCGTATGCTGAGAACTCCAGGGAAGATTTCCTGGAGGAGTGGGCTTGATGGATAGGTGTGGCCAGGCTAAGGAAAATAAAGAAGTGGCATGCCATTTACAGTGGCTGGCTTCTGCTTATTTCTATTTCAGCTCAACTGTTACCTGGCAGGGCACTTCTTGACCACCCTAAAAACCTAATCACCCAGTCACTTCCCATCTCATTACTGTGCTTTCTTCTGAGCATCTACCCCTCTTTGAAACTATTTTATTTTTTATTTGCTCATTGACTTATTTATGTGCCTAAATGTTTATTATGTATCTCACTCCATCAGGGCATAAACCTCCATTCAGGCAGGGACCTTATTCGTTTCATTCATCCCTGTATCCGCAGTGCCTGGTACATTTCTAGTGTTTGATAGATATTTTTTGAATGAATGAATGAATGAATGAGTAGAAAGGTCAAATAGAAACATGCACAACCGTACTGCTGGCAGGAGACTTTTCTGTGCTCCTTTGCCTCCTTTGTGAGAGAGGTGGCCATTTATTTTTCTGACCTGAAAAGTCTCCATGGGATTTCAGAAGCCTTAACCTTCGGACGGAGCTCTTCTGCCTCCAGGCCTTGGCCTTAGGAAGAGCTGTAACAGATTCACCTGTGGTCATCATTGTAGCTGCATTCCCCAAACCAGCCAGACTAGACAAACACGCCCCTCTTTCTATAGCCCAAATCACCTGGCTGCAATGACTTGATCAGGAACTTAAGGTATTTTTTTTCCCCTATTGGTGAAAATATTAATTTGTGGAAATTCAGGAGATGGAGCAGTGGAATTTGTCACTTTTATCTGGGCTGGCATAGAGCTGGAGGCTTTCAGACACATCAATATGCAAGCATGAACATCAGGACGTACATGTTTAGTTGGGAAAATGTATAGGGGCTTCAGCCTCAGAACAAAACCCTTAGCCAGAGGGAGGACTTATCTAAGGAATGTCTTTTAATCCAGAGTCTCCCTGGACCAAAGGGTGGAATTATTCCAAGGTAAATAAATCAGTCTTCTTCTTCTAGGATTCAGTACCTCTGAGAACTTTAGTGACCCTAGCAACCTTGGATAAACTGTTAGGGCTTGGCTGTAAATCTGAGAACAATCCTTCTTCTTTGTTGAAAAGAAAACCTTTGGAAATGACATCAATTATACCCCCTTTAAGTAAAATTCTACTTAAAATTCCATTTTATTCTAAAGGTGCATGTGCACTGAAGAAAATTTGAAGACAAAGTTTGATAAAAAGAAAGTTAAGGTTGTTATGATTCTATAACCTAGATAGAGAAAACCACTATTAACAGACTTCTGTTTGCTCTCTGCTTCTTTCTTTCAGCATCTATCCTTTTTTTCTAGGGAGATATATATATACTGTATACGTTTTTCTCCAAAATCATGTAGACCTACGTTTGGTACCCTGTTCACACATGCACTTACAAATGCACTGTGAACATTTAGTGATATCTCTTTGCATTTATTCTCTGAGAAATACAATTTTACCTGGATTTACAACATTCATATTATTTTTGTTCCATAATATGTGCAACTATCTTCTTTTGCTGGGCATTTGAGTTGTGTTAATCCTCTATCTCCTCATCTGTAAAATAGAGATAACAATGGGATGAACCTCACATGGCTGTTTGAGGATAAAATGAGAAAATGCATGAAAAAGGCTTGGCAGAGTGCCTGGCCATTTTATGTGCTCAGTAAATAAATATTAGATTTGCTTATTATCATCAATTTTGACCTGCTTTAAAAAATGCTGTCATAATCATCCTAATAGTTAAATCTTAGTGCAAATCCCTAAATATTTCCCTAGACTAAATTCCTAGAAGTAGGATGCCCATATGCAAGGATATGAACATTTTTAAGGATTTTGATGTAGGAGAGCCTGTTTCTTGTACCCTTCCTGGCACTCAGTAATAGTATGTACTTTAATCTTTTTCAATTTGATAGGCAAGTTATTTAAATTTGAGTATTATTGTCTGCTAATGAAATAGAATATTTTTTCATATGTCGATTGGCCACTTGTGTTTCCTTATTTGTAACTCATTAGTTTGTGTATTTTGCCCTGCTTTTCCTGTTGGGTGCTTACTTCTTTAATTGATATTAATTATTATACAGTCATGACATTAACCTTGTGTGTGTGTATCAGTTTCCAGTTTTATTTGTTCTCCTCTAAACTTGATTTATGAATTTTTTGACAAAAAGAAATTATTATTTTCTTATGCTATATTTATATCATCAAGTCCTACATTTTCTTTCATTGTGTTTTTCTCTTCATTTGCTTTTTGGTCTAGAAATCTATTCTTTACCCAGATATCAAACAAGTATTTATCTTCATTTTTATCTCATTTTTAGTTTTTATGGTTTTATCTTTTACATTTAACATCTTAATCAATCTGATCTTCATTTAAATAAGGGCTATGATCTAATGATCAATTTCATTAATTTTCAACAATTAGCAAGTTACTTCAGCACAATGATAATTTATTCTTTACCCAGTGCCATAAAATACTACTTCATGTGGGTCTATTATGGGGATTTCTATCACACTGCAATAATATCTTTTGTTTTATACCCATACCATACTCTCTTAATTAATGCACCTTCAAAATATTTCTAATATCAAAAATAACTGCCCTCTTTATACTATTGATTCAATTTTTATTTTGATTTTTCCCATGCATGTTTTTCCAAAATAACTTAAAAATCATTTTGCCTCATTTTTAAAAATTCTATTTGAATTTTTAATATAGTTATATTTTTGCTTATGGATTAATTAGAAATAAATTGACTCTTTAAAATGCTGAGACTTATTATCAAGGAACATGGTATATTTTGACATTAATTTGCCTTCTTTAATGTCCTAGAGCAGGGTTTTAACTTTTCTGTGATATAAACTTGAATGGATTTCAATTCATCATTTAATAGGGAGTCTTTCAATTTTATTTATTTTTTTTTATTATACATACATGTGGGGTAAAACGTTGATTTTCAATAATGGTGTACAGCATGTGGTGGTTAGATCAGTAGAGTTAGCTTATTCATCATTACAATATGCCATCATTCTTTATGTCCATTGACCAATTCCTTATTAGCCCCCACCCCCTCTCCTCCCCTTTCCACCTCTAGTTTTCTAAAAGTTTGACGTATTACTGTGATTATTATTTCTTTCTTTCTTTCTCTCTGTCTCTCTTTATTGTTCATTTG
>NW_007731937.1:147346-148197 GCF_000696425.1 Galeopterus variegatus
CCTGGGGGTTTTTCTCCCTTTTCTCCCCTGCCACCTCCAAAAAACTCCATCCGAAGGGCAAAAGC
Organism: Galeopterus variegatus; assembly: GCF_000696425.1. Taxonomy (NCBI): domain Eukaryota; kingdom Metazoa; phylum Chordata; class Mammalia; order Dermoptera; family Cynocephalidae; genus Galeopterus; species Galeopterus variegatus. The sequence goes on from NW_007731937.1 coordinate 147,412, forward strand.
TGTGGCTTCTGCCAGCCCCTGCTCCATGCACTCATCAGCTCCAGCCTTAAAGCAGCTGCAGCACGAAACCCTCAGAGTAGTTTTTTCTTTCTCTCATCGTGGTTTCTCCCACCTTCATGAACTCCGTAGGTCTCTCCTCCTCTTCCCCTGATCTCCAGCAGCCTCAGTTTGGCTGATGTTACATTTTTATAGTTGTAGATTGGTTGATTTGTTGGAGAGAGTGATGCTGGGAACCGTCTATTCTGTCATCTTGACTGGAACCCCTCAAAGTGGTTTTGATTTGCATTTCCCTTATGATTAGAGATATTGAGCATTTTTTCATATACCTTTTGGACATTTGTATGTCTTCCTTTGAGAAATGTCTGCTCAGCTCCTTTGCTTATTTTTTAATTGGATTATTTGGCTTGTTGCTGTAAAGTTGTCTGAGTTCTTTGTATATTCTGGATATTAATCCCTTGCCAGATGCATATTTTGCAACTATTTTCTCCCATTCTGTAGGATGTCTCATCACTCTATTGATTGTTTCCTTTGCTGTGCAGAGGCTTTTTAGTTTGATATAATCCCATTTGTTCATTTTTCCTTTTGTTGCCTGTGCTTTTGGCATGTTATTCATAAAGTCATTGCCCACTCCTAAATCCTGGAGCATTTCCCCCACATTTCCTCCTAGGAGTTTTAAAGTTTCAGGCCTTATATTTAGGTATCTAATCCATTTTGAGTTGATTTTAGTATATGGTGAAAGGTATGGATCAAGTTTCATTCTTCTACAAATGGATATCCAGTTTTCCC
>NW_007731937.1:148759-152558 GCF_000696425.1 Galeopterus variegatus
CCATTTACTGAAGAGGCAGTCTTTTCCCCAGTGCATGTTCTTGGTGCCTTTGTCAAAGATCGGTTGGCTGTAAATATGCGGGTTGATTTCTGAGTTCTCTATTCTGTTCCATTGGTCCACATGTCTGTTTTTATGCCGGTACCATGCTGGTTTTGTTACTACAGATTTGTAATATAGTTTGAAGTCAGGAAGTATAATGCCTCCAGCTTTACTTTTTTTTGCTCAGGATTGCTTTGGCTATTTGGAATCTTTTGTCATTCCATAAGAGAGCTTAGTTCATTCCTATCTGTTGTCACAATAAAAAATTGGTAATTTTATTTCTGTTATTTTAAGCTTTTGTTTTTATGTTTACTTATTATATTATTCTGTTTTTGCTCTTGATACTTTATAAAAATACATTTTCTCTGTTCTTTTTGCCTGATTAATTTGAAGTTTATATCCTGTTTTGTCCTAAAAAGTAGTTTTTAAATTAAAAAAAAAGATCACATTCTCCCTACTTCATGTCAGAAAAGAACCTTAAAAAAAAAGAAAAAGAGGAGAAAACTAGTAAACTTTTGCTTCTCTCCTATTACCCTCATTTCCCACTTAAAAAAAAAAATATACACACACACACACACACACACACACACACATATGAGGTATTAGCTGTGAGTTAGCATTAACTTTTTTAACTAGTAAACTTTTGCTTCTCTCCTATTACCCTCATTTCCCACTTTAAAAAAAATATATACACACACACACACACACACACACATATGAGGTATTAGCTGTGAGTTAGCATTAACTTTTTTTAAGGTTTTTTTAAAAAAATGTGCATATACTAAAATTCCATTAAAGATAATCATTTAGCTTTGCTCCATCTTTTATTTTATTTTATGGTTCTTTAAATTATGGCTTCTGCAGCATTAAATTCTGAATATAATTCATTTCTTATGCATGAAGCTGTATCTTCAAATGATTTTCCCATCATGGCCCTGTGGGAAGTGTTCTCTGAGCCCTTTCATGTGTGAGGAACCTTTCTGCTGCCCTCACAGGAATGATAATCTGGAATGATGACCAAAATTCTCCATCAGACTTTTCCTCTCGTATTGTTCCTTCTGGTCTGGCGCTTGGATTTGTGGAGAGATCTAAAGCTGGTGTGATTTTCTTCCTTTGTAATAAACGACTTTTATTTTCTCTTACACTTGGCAAATCTTTTTCCTTATCCCTGACATTCAAAATTTTCACTAAGATGTTTTTAGCTGTTTGGTCTGTTTTTCTTTCCTGTTGCCCGGTAAGTCCTCACAACCTGCAAACAATAGCAGAATATGTTTTTCGATTTAACTTCATTTGCTTTAGTTCTACCTACTCAACTTCCTATATCTGCCTTCAACTAACTGCCCATCTGAGGGATGGCTGTTTTCTTTTTAAAACATATTATTTTCACATGTTGTTTCTTTCCTTTTGGGATGAGAGGGAACTTCTCCAACTTACCGTCCACTGTGCTCTTGGTTTTCTGAGTCTAACTTGCTGTTCTTTGTTTTCATCGTAATCTCTAAACTAGCAGTTGTGTTCCATTTTCATGCACTTCTGCAAGAAGAAGAATGTGTACTGGGTGCTTCTTGCGTGCCTGACATTGTGCTGAGTACTGTTCACACACTGTTATCTTGTTTAAGTTTTGCGACACTGTGGAGAAGGTACCACTTTAAATCCCCTATTTACAGGGAATTGATGGGCTCTGGAACTGGCCTGTGACCACAGAGCCATTATGTAGCCCAGGCTCCCCTACTCCCCCGTGTCGTCTCCTAGTCTAGTCTGTCCTCATTTGTCCCTTCTTCATACCTCCATGGATAAGCTTCTGCTTTAGATTCATAGATGCAATGACATTTGGAATTTCATTGAGAGGACAATTAAAAATTGTCTAAAATTATCTCCTGCTTCTTTCAGTAATTTTACTATTTAGGAAGACGTGTTATCCGACGTCTCAGATGGATGTCTTTTGAACTTCAGGGTTTTTTTTCCCCTGTGTCTGGTTATCTTCTGTTCTTTCATCCTCCCAGGGGAAAGTCTGCTTCCCTCAGGATTGAGCGCTGAAATCAGTTCTGCCTGAGATGGTCAGGGTAGGCTTCTGTTCAAATTTGTAGGGTTCAGGCAAAAGGGAGAAAAGGAAAGATTAGGTTTACTGTAAATAGACTGGATGATCCAGAGATCCAGCAGTTTGGGGAAGGAGAGAAGCAGAATGGTAGGGAGGGGCTTTGAGACCCTTTTCCTAAGAGAGATGACCTGGCTGTTTCTGATGAGGCGTCCCAAAGTAGTGAGGCTGTGGCTCTTGCTTCCTCTGGCCCAGTCAGGAAATGAAGTCACAATGGCTCCCAGCTCAGTGAGACCCTGTGCCCCAAGTGCTTCCCCAAGACTTGGTTGGATCCATGCAGGCCCCCAACATGCCCACAGCCCATCTGCACCTGTGATAATAGTGGAGTTCTGCTAGGATCTCTTTCTTTAGCTTCAGAGGGCCCCCAGATCCTTTCTCCATAGAGTGGATACATGCCAGCCTGCTCTCATCTCAGAATCTCTGGAATATTCTCCTCCTGTCCTCCTTATGACTTGCTCCTTGGCATCATTCAGTTATCAGCTCAAAGCACACCTCCACTGAAAAGCCACCTGTGAGGTCACCTGTAGAGGTACCTGACTGCCCAGGCATGCTCTCCAGGACATATCACAGTGGTTCTTACTCTGAAATATCTCTTTTATGTATTTGTTTATTAGTTTTGTGTCTGTCTCACCAAACTGGAATATAGTCTTTATAAGAACAGGGATCTTGTCTTTCCCGTTCTCTGCTCTGAATCCCTAACACTGAGAGCAGTGCGTGGCACATAGAAAGTGCTCCATCAAGACTTGTTGAATGAGCAAGTAGATGCAGCGCATTCTTTTGCAGTTGTCCTTCCCTCTGGACCAGTCTGCCTCTATCTTTCAAAACTCCCCTTACATTTTTATCAGCTTTGCCTACTTTACAGCACCAGGGTATGTTCTCCCCTGTTTTTATATTCTACTGGTAATTTTAACTTGACCGGGGGTGGAGGGGTGGAGGTGGGGCAGGTGGAATCTCTAATGAGAGCTCTGGCTTTCCTAGAAGTTCAAACTGAATTTAAATCAAACCCTTTCTCTCTTTGCCTGGCCTCAGAGGTCATGTTCAAGAAGCCACTGATATCTTCAGGGAACTGGATGAGGCACAGTTCTGCATGGAGTGACATCTGGTGGGCCAGGTGACTTCTAAGAGGGCCCACCATGCCTGGGCTCCCTGTCACTGCTTCCTAATTGGGAGGGTCCCCTCGGCTGTTGTGGGAGGACCCTCAGTTTGCTTTGAGAAAACCAGAGTGGAGCTGGGCACAGATCTGTGTAGCCCTAACTACAACCCACAGGTTAGTGAACTCTGAGACGGAGAGGCCTGGGCACAGATCTGTGTAGCCCTAACTACAATCCACAGGTTAGTGAACTCTGAGACGCAGAGGCCTGGGCACAGATCTGTGTAGCCCTAACTACAATCCACAGGTTAGTGAACTCTGAGACGCAGAGGCCTGGGCACAGATCTGTGTAGCCCTAACTACAATCCACAGGTTAGTGAACTCTGAGACGCAGAGGCCTGGGCACAGATCTGTGTAGCCCTAACTACAATCCACAGGTTAGTGAACTCTGAGACGCAGAGGCCTGGGCACAGATCTGTGTAGCCCTAACTACAATCCACAGGTTAGTGAACTCTGAGACGCAGAGGCCTGGGCACAGATCTGTGTAGCCCTAACTACAATCCACAGGTTAGTGAACT
>NW_007731937.1:153516-165883 GCF_000696425.1 Galeopterus variegatus
AGAGGCCTGGGCACAGATCTGTGTAGCCCTAACTACAATCCACAGGTTAGTGAACTCTGAGACGGAGAGGCCTTGCTCACCCTGCCAGGGCTCCTCGCTTTATAGATGAGGCAGCTCTAACCAAGACAGGGAAAACGACTTCCCCCAAGGTCATACCCTGAGCAAGTGGCAGAACTTCCACATCTTTTAGGCTCTTAATTCCAGTCCAGGACACACTCAACCATGCCTCAGTTTCCCCAAGGATGCAGGATTCTAAGCTAGGAAGAATGGAAAGCAGGAAGTATCTGCCACCCCCACTCCAACCTTGCCACCCAGGGAACTCATCCCCCCAGGAAGCAGGTGAGCACCCCCCATCACCACTCCCCTGCTCGGGGAGGACAGGACTCCTTGCAAGGAGGAGGAGAAGCCTGCCCTGACATTGCGGGTGCTGTGGGGGAGAGGGCATTAGCCAGTGCCTGAAGCCTGCTGTTCCCAAGTCGCCTCGCCTGGCTAATGTGAGGGGCTGACTCACCAGTGTGGGGAGCTTTAGACTTGACTCCAGGCAGGGCATGATTAGCTCAGTGTTCTGACTCACGCAATGATGTCAGGACCATTCCAGGGCACATAATCAAGCACTCTGGGGAAGAAAAATGGCCGTCATTACCAGTCAGAGAGGAGTATTTCAAACACCTCAAATCGATAAGGCTTAAAATTGGGGGCTGTTCCTCCTCCTTTCTCAAAGCAGAAGCTGTCATAGATAACCCCCGTGCTATAAACTGTATCCTCTTAGCAGGATGAGCCCGGGGAGGATCCTCCAGTTAGGAAGCTTAGGATTTTAAGTGGGGCCTGACTTCTCACCCTGTGGCTGGCAGGGCCCATCCAAGGAGACCAAGCTACCCATTAGTCTCCATCACAACATTTAATTTGAGGGTGTGCTAAAGAAAACCACCTGATTGGCAAAGAGTAAACTCACTTAATAGCCTCTCTCCCTGCCAGACATAGATTAAAAGTGATTTTTTTTTTTTTTTTTTTGCTTAAATTACATTTTATTTTCTCACCAGCTGCTAACTCTCTGAGACAGATTGGGAGATAAATTATCACAGCAGTGAATGAATCTAATTTTTCAATATAATTCACGGTAATTCTATATTTTCCACACAAGATGGAAATAGCACTGGCTCTTTGCCAAAAGCCAAACTTCCAAAAAGACACAATATCCTGGCCTTCCAGAAGTCCGTGAGTTTGGAAGATACAGAATGAGGAGCTGACAGAGAGCAATCCTGTGGCTTGATCCAGGGAGGGAACAGGGACTTGGAGAGGGGTGGACGGAGGAGGAGGAGAGAGGGGAGGGAGGAGGAAGCATGTCGGAGACAGACTGTACTGAGATGCCTCACCCCTCCCCAGCTCACAACAGTTCAGCCCCACGGGCCTCTCTGCACCTCCAACATTCCCGGCTTGTCTCTTCTTTCTAGAATGTTCTTCCCCTGGCTCTTCCCATAGCCAATTCTCGTTCATGATTTGAGTTACAACTCAAATGTTGACTTCCTAGAGAGGTCAACCTTGACCACTCAGTAGGAAATAGCTCCTCCTACCTGCCTCTTCCCCTTCCCCCCATTTTGTTTCTTGCATCGCTTTTCCCGCTCTCTGAAATGGTGGGTTTATTTTCCTTGGTTTGGGTCTGGGTCTCTCCGTAGAATGTCAGTAGCACGTGGGGAGGGACCTTCCCAGTCTTGTTCACAATGCACCTGCACAGGTGGACACTCCATAAATATGTGTGGACTCTATGAAATACGAAGGGGAAAGGAGAGGCGAGGAGTCGAATTTATTGCAGACATCTCATCAGGTGCTTAGTCCCAATAGCACAGTGAGGGTGTCATGTAGCAATTTGTTATTGTTAGTGGGTTATTGATGGGAATTTCGGAGAGGGAATGAATAGAGCAGCCCTTGATAAGGCGACCTGCTTGGCTGTGAGCTTGGCTGCACCTTGTGTCAGTGAGTGGTCTCTCAAGACTCATTTTTCTTCCGCAGGGCCTTCCCCTGCCAATATTTCAGGAGAAATTAAAAATGGTAACTGTTAGAAGGTTGTTTACCAACGAGTCTTCCCAATCAGAATTAGACCAAACACAGCTGGGGTCGGCGTGGTGCTGCCTGACCTTCCATCCTGCTACCCCCGGTGACCCGAGGCACGGGCTCCTACAGAGCGGCTGGCTGGGCAGCCAGGCCCCAGCATCCAGTGCAAATGAGCTTAAATAATTGAAAGAAGTGGCATCTGCCATACGGGAGGAATGTGGCCCTGCTATTTGCTTTAAAGAGGCTGAGACCAGATCTGTCTTGGATCTGCAGGGAATATAAATGATGCAATTAATTCCCTATAATTTACAAGTCTCCATTTGCACGGAGCTCTGCAAGAAAGCGTTTGGAAACTACATACTGAATGCTGTGGGCTCTGGGATTTCATCATCATTCTCTCCACCTATAGAAAACCCGCTCGGCATTGAGGGCTCAGCCTGGTGGTGCCCTGCACAGTTTTCCTTGCATGCCCTGCTTCCACCCTAGTTTATCTCATCTCCCTATAAGTCATTTCACCTGCACTTAGTCCTCACTTCGTTTCTGCTTTGAATTACAGTTGCTTGTCCCTGCCTCTTTCAGAGACTGAGAGCTTGCTGAGGGGTGAGACCACATCTAAAACATCTGGATGTCCTCCTTCCTTCCAGCGCTGTTGCTGTTTCTTGCCCATTGTGTGTAATCAACAGATGTGTCCTGCATGGGGCATTGCATTGAAGGCTGGCTATCCACTCTCTGCCCATGCCAGCCAAGGGCCATACAGAGTAGAAAAAGAGTCCTTGATGAATTCAGTGAGCCTGAGGAGGGTGAGGACAGAAACAGAGACAGAGACAGAGACACGGGAGGGCTATTTGCTTCCTTGTTATAGAAGTTTGGCACTTTTGTCCCACAGTGATAATAGTATCCCAGTGTTCAGTTGAGGCTCCCCCCTACTTCCCATCTCTCAGTCCATCTGTTTCAGATGAGGCTGACTCTACCCCCAGGCCCAGGGGCAGAATACGTGACCCAGGCCCAGGCCACACTGCCCAGACCACTAGGCCCAGCTTATGACTGGCTGCCTGGCCCTCAGAGCCAACAAGATGCCCTGAGGCTTTCTCGGTGACTTCTGGGACAGGGGCAGGTGTTTTTGCCAGCTGGGCTTGACTCTGCAAGGAGTAAGCTTCAGAATGGCTGTCATCACAGAGGTACTGTAAGGAGCCTGAGACCAAAACAACAACTTAATGGAAGGCAGAACAGAGGGCTACAGTGAGAAGCAAAGTCCTAAAAATACATCTTTTGAGCCCTGAATCCGGTTAGACCTGAAGGTGAATTTTCTTCTCTGGACTTTTTAATGACATGTACTGGGTTCTTTGTCAGTTGCAACAGAAACACTCCCCCTCCCCTAACAAGTATATTCATCATGCCAGCGCAGGTGACCTCTGACCTGAGTAATGACTAGGGAAGAGTCAATCGATGTGGTCAAGGCATGTTCAACCTCACTGATAGTCAAAGAATAGCAAAAACAAACAAATTAATTCACCCACATACACACACACAATAAATAAATAAACTGAATTTTTAATAAAGATTATACTTAAATGTCAAAAAAAAAAGAATAGCAAATTAAAACAATGAGATAACATTGCTTCCCTATCAACCTGGCAAAGATTAAACACAAAGATAATATTCTGAGGTGCGTAGATAATACTAGGGGCAACTGTGAACAGGGTAATCCTAATACTAGGGGCAACTGTGAACAGGGTAATCCTAAACTGCTGGTAGGAGGATAATTTGGAGGGTGATTAATAGGGGCAACTGTGAACAGGGTAATCCTAAACTGCTGGTAGGAGGATAATTTGGAGGGTGATTAATAAGTGCATATTAAAATCCTTAAGAACATGCAAACCCTTTACATGTGGTAATGAATGAGTCCCGTAGCACTCCCCTTCACCATCATCCAACATGTGAGAGGCCAACCTAGTTGGAAGAATTCCTGACCCATGGGGGTCCAAGTGCTTGCCACTATAGGACCTCCAATCACACTCACCAGACAGAACTTAAAGAAAGTCCTTTTATTTCAGAAGATGTCAATCAGGAGACAGAGGGTGAAGTCCCAACTGCCTCCCCAATTGACCGACGACTGGGGTTAATATAGGTAAATGTATCAGGTGAGACAGGATGCTTCGAGAGATGTGTATAGGATGTAGGAATGTCTGCAAGTGTGATGGACAGCTGCTTCCTGCTTTGCAAGACAGGATGCTTTGAAAGATGTTATCTAACAAGACAGGATGTCTGCTTTTGATACAATCTTAGTTAATCATTAAGAGTGACCTATAAAGGGGAAACAAAGTTAGTTCTACACACAAGTGTGGAGGGTTTTCTACGCTTGCATGTGCATCTAAAAAAGTGTCCTAAAGAAATAAGTACGAATGTGTGCATTTGTTAATAGAATAAGCATTGAGGTAAGTGTTTATAAAATAGTGAAGAATTGAAAATAATGTAAAAATCCAACAGCAGAAAATGGGTTAAGTAAATTTTGGTGCATCATATGATCAAATAGTATGTATTTATTATGTTTCAGAATAAAATTTATTTTCATGGAAAAATGTTTGGAATAAGTGATAAAGCAGGTTAAATAAAATGTTATATATACGTTAAAAAATCAAGAAAGATATACAACTGATAATGAGTTTTCATTGTGAATGAAGAGATTAGAAGTATTTTTAAATTTTTCTTCATTTGCTTTTTGTCCAACTGGCTCAACTTTCCAAACACATCCCATGTCTTTGACCACTGCTCACCACTCCCATGGCTACCAGCTTGGGCCCAGCTGCCATCATTTTTGGCATGGATGACTGTGATAGCCTCTGACTGGGCTCCCTGCTTCCCCTTCTCTGTTCTTCATAAAGCAGCTGGTGTGACTCTTTTAACATGTTTGTGAGGTTATGTATCTTGTCTGCTCCAAACCCTTGTGGCTTTCCATCACTCAGAAAATCCAAAAGCCTAAAGTCATAGGCTAAAGTCCCTGCAGCTCCGCTTAAAGGCCTTTCCTGATCACTCAATTACAAATAGCACCACCTCCCCAACCTTGTCTCTTGTCCCCTTATCCTGCTGTAGGGTACTTATCAATGCCTGGCATTATAATTTAAATGATTGCAGTTTGGTTCCCTGTGTACCTCCCACACTTACATGTTAGTTCCATGAGGATAGGGGTGGTCTGTCTAATTCATCACAGTTCCCCCAGTGACCAGAACAGGACCTGAACATAGAAGAAGCTCAATAAATACTTGTTGACTAAATGAATAAGCTGGAATTAATGTTATCTATTTGTAAAACTTTTCCTTCAATATTCATGAACTACATACATATTATTTTTAATAATTTAAACATAATTTTAAAAAGCAGTCCAGGAATTTCCAGTTTCTACTCCAACATATAAAGATCTTGGAATTTGCCACTCCCATTTTCACAACAAGTAAAAAGCTAAAAAAAAAAAAAATGGGAAACCAACAATTCTTTATAGATCCATCAGAGAATTGAAGTTGCAAAACAAACCAATGCTCCTGAAACTGGAGACACAGGGGAATCATGAGAATTAAAGTTTACTGGGAGAAGAAACACAGTGGTGTGTTGGACGTGCAGAGGGAGAGAGCGTACCTAGGGATACAAAATAGAGTGGGGGAAAGGGGGATGGGGAGCAAGGTCAGGGACTAATTGGATGGGAGACATGGGGTATAATCGCAATTTGTAGTAATGGGCATGCTGCCAGTATTGATCTGGCCATCACATCTTGGACACTAGTGGTTAGCTAGGTGACGGTCAGCTTTGTACTCCATGAATATTCATAACCAATAAAAAAAGAGAAAATATTTTTTTAAAAAACCTCCTGGGGGTCAAGTCTTAGGGGAGCCCCCATACTTGTGTGAGCTCTACCTCCTGGAGTCCCACCAGGTTCTCACTGTGAAGATCAGGGAAAAATCTCTGCCTGTTTTCCACAGAGAGGGGGAAATAACAATTTTTAAATACATTGAGGTTTATGTTTTCCATCTGCCCTTAAGGAGAACTACTCTACCAGAGACTCACCCGACTGGGGGAAGGGAAATATCCAACTTCAGGAAATTTTATTCTTCCTGTCTCACCTGAGGGGTATGGTGGGAAGCTGAAAAGTTGTGAAAGTCACAGCCCAGGTGCACAGGCCACTAAAAGACTGAGACCTAATAACAGGAACAGAGAATGCCTCTCCTTTCACCCACCTTATCACCACATCAACAGGGCTCCTTTAGAATAATAGGGGATTACAGCAGAAAGAACTGCAAGGCTTATGTTCTAGATAAGACAGCATTTCTAAGGAAGCCCAAAGACAAAAGGGGAGACAAAAATAAAAGCATGATAGAAAATTGAAGCCTCAGACACCTGAGCCACAGCAGACAGTAAACACAGCATAAGTCCTAGTCAGATAAACACAAAACCTCACATTAAAGGTACATACCTCAGTTCCTTTTATCCAATTCATCATGACCAGCTTTCAAAAAAAAATTTCAAGGCACAAAAAAAGGAAAGAAAAAAACCCCAAATTCTAAAGAGACAAAGCAAGCAACAGAACTAGACTCAGTTATGGCAGAGATTACGGAATTATCAAAGGAGGAATTTAAAATAACTAAGATGATATACTAAGAGTTTTAATGGGAAACATGGACAACATGCTAGAGTCGATGGGTAATGTAGAGAGAGAGATACTGAAACTCTAAGAAAGAATCAAAAGGAAATGCCAAAAATAAAAAAACATTGTGACAGAAATAAAGAACACCTTTCATAGGCTCACAGTAGACTGGACACAGGTGGGGAAGGAATCGATGAGCTTAAAGAGCGGTCAGTAGAAACTTTCCTAACAGAAATGCAAAGAGGAAAAAGAATAAAAATGATGGAACAGAATACCCAAGAACTATGGGACAATTACAAAAGTTGTAACATAAACCTAATGTGAATAACAGAAGGAAGATAAAGAAAGGAGCAAAAAAAAAATATCGGACGTAATAATGGCTGAGAATTTTCCAAAATTAGTGACAAACACCAAACCACAGATCCAGGAAGCACAGAGGACACCAAGCAAGATAAATACCAAAAAATCTACACCTAGGCATGTCACATTTAAAGTGCAGAAAATCAAAGATGTAGAAAAAGTCTTGAAAGAAGCAGGGATCGGGAGCATAGGGGGAGAAACATTTTACCTATAGAGGAAAAAGGACAGGAATTATGCTAAAGAATTACCACTAAAGAAATTTTTATTTTATTTATTTTTTTAATGAAAATTTGTTTTATTTTTAAAAGACATTTATTCACATTTTAAAAGGGAATTTATTTGAGAAATATAAAAACACAACAGAACACTTCATAAGCCACTTTACGCAATAAAATGGGCACTAAGAATATACATATTTTTGCCAGCATAAACACAGCTATACTAACAACAGTCACATGTGTATAATGAGTTATGAGCAGGCGAACTGTATTCATAAAATAATAAGTCAAAAAGTAAAAAATAACAATTTTTAAATACATTGAGGTTTATGTTTTCCATCTGCCCTTAAGGAGAACTACTCTACCAGAGACTCACCCGACTGGGGGAAGGGAAATATCCAACTTCAGGAAATTTTATTCTTCCTGTCTCACCTGATAATTTTTATTATTTTTTATTATACGTACATGTGGAGTACAACATTGATTTTCAATAGTTGTGTATAATGTGTGGTGGTTAGATCAATAGAGTTAGCTTATTCATCATTATGATATGCAATCATTCTTTGTGTCCCTTAACCAATTCCTCATTAGCCCCACTCCCTCTTCTCCTCCCGTCCCCTTTTCCAACTCTAGTTTTCTAAAAATTCAATGTATTACTGTGATTGTTGTTTCTTTCTTTCTCTCTGTCTCTCTTTATTGTTCATTTGTTGATTTATGGATTCTTGCAGTTATGTGTGAGAACATGTGGTATTTCTCTTTCTGTACCTAGGTTGTTTCACTTAGAAAAATTTTCTCCAGGCTCACCCATGTTGCTGCAAATGGAAGGATTTCATTATTTTTTATGGCTGAGTAGTATTCTATTGTGTATATATACCACAATTTCCATATCCAGTCATCTATCAATGGACATTTAGTTTGGTTCCATCGTCTAGTTATTGTAAATAGAGCTGCAATAAACATGGGAGTGCACGTATCACTTCGACCTGATGTTTTCCAATCTTCTGGATATATCCCCAGTAGTGGGATTGCTGGATCATATGTAAGTTCCATCTGTAGTTGTTTAAGGAACCTCCATACTGTTTTTAAANCTAAAGAATTACCACTAAAGAAATTTTTATTTTATTTATTTTTTTAATGAAAATTTTTTTTTATTTTTAAAAGACATTTATTCACATTTTAAAAGGGAATTTATTTGAGAAATATAAAAACACAACAGAACACTTCATAAGCCACTTTACGCAATAAAATGGGCACTAAGAATATACATATTTTTGCCAGCATAAACACAGCTATACTAACAACAGTCACATGTGTATAATGAGTTATGAGCAGGCGAACTGTATTCATAAAATAATAAGTCAAAAAGTAAAGTATGTAAATATATATCACTGTGATTGGTAATTGTGTGCACCCAGCTTTTTTTTTTTCCATTAAATGAATATACATAGTTTATTTTGCTTGTTTTCTATTTGTAAGTATTGGTTGTTTATATACAAAGCTGCAGGTAATAACTATTTTTTTAATTTTTATTATTTTTTATTATACGTACATGTGGAGTACAACATTGATTTTCAATAGTTGTGTACAATGTGTGGTGGTTAGATCAGTATAGTTAGCTTATTCATCATTATGATATGCAATCATTCTTTGTGTCCCTTAACCAATTCCTCATTAGCCCCACTCCCTCTTCCCCTCCCGTCCCCTTTTCCAACTCTAGTTTTCTAAAAATTCAATGTATTACTGTGATTGTTGTTTCTTTCTCTCTCTGTCTCTCTTTATTGTTCATTTGTTGATTTATGGATTCTTGCAGTTATGTGTGAGAACATGTGGTATTTCTCTTTCTGTACCTGGGTTGTTTCACTTAGAAAAATTTTCTCCAGGCTCACCCATGTTGCTGCAAATGGAAGGATTTCATTATTTTTTATGGCTGAGTAGTATTCTATTGTGTATATATACCACAATTTCCATATCCAGTCATCTATCAATGGACATTTAGGTTGGTTCCATCGTCTGGTTATTGTAAATAGAGCTGCAATAAACATGGGAGTGCACGTATCACTTTGACCTGATGTTTTCCAATCTTCTGGATATATCCCCAGTAGTGGGACTGCTGGATCATATGTAAGTTCCATCTGTAGTTGTTTAAGGAACCTCCATACTGTTTTTAAAGGAAGTACAATTAACATGATAAGAGAGGACAGAAAATGAAATCATATAAAATGCTAAATTACAATCAGAGAAAGCAGAAAAAGAAAGATTTCTTAAAAAGAAACAAAGAACAAGTGCAATAAATAGAATATAGGAACAAATATGGTTGATATTGATCTAACGGCATCAATAATTGCGTTAAATGTAAATGATCTAAATAAGTGAATCATAAAACGGAACAGGTCTACAAGAAACCTACTTTGAGTATAAAGACAGCGATAGATTAAAAGTAAAGAGATGGACTTCTGATTTCCAGTCCAGCATGTAAGGACCTGAAAGTCATCACTCTCATTCTCACAAGATAAAAGCTGAACAAAGAGGAAATCAAAAACTCTTCTTAGATTCATCAGAAAATGCAAATCACAGGGCAAATGCTGCCCCCCAAATTAAAGAGCCAAGAAAATACAAAAAAAATCACAAGCTTTCTGGAGCAGAAGTCCAGAGTTCGGGAACAGGGTGGTACTAGGGTAGAAAAACTTATGCTGTAATTGAGGAGTTTCTAGAGCCTCAGTGCAGACAAGCTTGAGAATTAAAAACTCCAAGGAGGAAGGCCGGCCCATGGCTCACTCGGGAGAGTGTGGTGCTGATAACACCAAAGCCACGGGTTCAGATCCCTATATAGGGATGGCTGGTTAGTTCACTGGGTGAGCGTGGTGCTGACAACACCAAGTCAAGGGTTAAGATCCCCTTGCCGGTCATCTTTAAAAAAAAAAAAAAAAACTCCAAGGATGCCAGTCTTAGGGAGACTCTCATACCTTCATGAATTTTACCTGCAGGAGTCCCATTAAATCCTCAGGGAATTAACCTGAGAAAAGTTTCTTCCTGCTTCTGACAAGAGGAGGGGAAAAGAAATCATTTTGAAATATGTCCAGAGCATTCTTTTTTCCTTAATAAAAACATTCCTCAAGGGAAACAACTTTACCAGAGCCTAACTGACCTGGGGAAGGAAAATACCAAACTTTAGCCCCCTCTAGCCTTCCTGTTTCACCTAAGGGGTGGGAGTGGGGATGGGGAACTGAGAAATACTAGTGAAGGTCATGGACCCAAGCACAAGTTCATTAAAAGACTGAGTCCTAATTATAAGACTACAGAATACTACCCCTACTCCTACCTCTTATCACCTGTATATAGGTGTACCCCTTATACACCTATAGCTACAGCAAACAGTAGACAGCCCAACTCTTGGCCAGATAAACATAAAACCTCACATTAAAGGCCTATGTAGCTCAGTTTCTATTTACCTTTTACCCCAATTAAATCATGTCTGCTTTCAACAAAAAATTACAAGGCATACTAAGAAACAAAAATCACAGTTTGAAGAGACAGAGCAAGCATCCAAACCAGACCCAAATACGGCAGAGATTTTGGAATTATCAGACCAGGAATTTAAAATATCTAAGTCGAATATACTAAAGGCTCTAATAGGAAAAGGGGACGTCATGCAAAAAGAGATGAGCATTTAAGCAGAGAGATGGAAGCTCTCAGGAAGAATCAAAAGGAAATGCCAAAAATAAAAAACACTGAAACAAATGAAAAAATGTCTTCAGTGGGCTCATCAATAGACTGGACATGTCTGAAAAGAATCAATGAGCTTGAAGAGACATCAATTAAAACTCTCAAAACCAAAATACAAAGAGAAAAAGAAAAGAAAAGAAACTGAACAGAATACCCAAGAACTGGGAAACAATTAGAAAAGATGTAAAATACATACAATGAGAATATGAGAAGGAGATGAAAAAGAGAAAGGAACAGAAGAAATATTTGAAGTAATAATGACTGAGAAATTTTTAAATTGATGACATTGGCAAATCCACAGAACAACAAACCACAGATCCAGCAAGCTCACAGAATCTAAAGCAAGATAAATACAGAATAGCTACACCTAGGCATATCTAACTCAAACTGCATTAACATCGAAGACAAAGAGAAAATACATCAAAGACAAAGAGAAAATCTTGAAAGAAGCCAGAGGAAAAAAGAAAAGGGATTTTTAAAAAATATACTATACTAACACAAATCAAAAGAAAGTTGTAATAGCTATATTAATTTCAGAGAAAGCAGACTTCAGAATGAAAATTTTCAGGGGCATCATTTAATGATCAAGAGGTCCATACACCAAGAAAACATAACAATCCTTAATGTGTATGTGCCTAACAGTGGATCATAAATACCGAGACAAGAACTGGTAGAACTGCAAGGAGAAATAAAGTTATTATTATAGTTGGAGACTTAATATACTTCTGACAGTAATTGACAGATCCTGTAGGCAGAAAATCAGTAAAAATAGTTGAACTGAACAGAACCAACAACAAACTGATTCTAATTGATGTTAACAGAGTACATCATCAAGCAACAGCAGAATACATATTCTTATCAAGCTCACATGGAACAGTCACCAAGATAGACAACATGCTGGGCTATTAAACATATCTCAACAAATTTAAAGAACTAGAAATCATACAAAATATGCTCTTAGATCACAATAGAATTAAACTAGAAACAAATACCAAACAGATAGCTGAGAAAATATCAACATATTTGGAATTTAAACATAGTTCTAAATAACACAGAGACTAAAGAAAAAATCTCAAAAGAAAATGTGAAGATATTATGAACTAAATTAAACTGAAAATACAGCTTTTTAAAATGCAACAAAAATCCTCTTGGAGGAAAATGCAACAAAAACGCTGGTGAGAGGAAAAATTACCACATCGCATGCATATTAGAGAAAAAACAAATATCTAAAATCAATAATCTAAGCTTCCAGCTTCCACCTTAGGAAACTAGAGGGGAAAAGGGTTTATACTTTAAAGTATAAACCCTTTAAAGCAGGAAGAAAATAAGTAATAAAATTGCCCCAGGTATAACATTATAGGTACATAACTTAGCATATTCTACT
>NW_007731937.1:165930-166801 GCF_000696425.1 Galeopterus variegatus
GTTTATACTTTAAAGTATAAACCCTTTAAAGCAGGAAGAAAATAAGTAATAAAATTGCCCCAGGTATAACATTATAGGTACATAACTTAGCATATTCTACTGGTGTCTTTTACCAGTCCAAGTGAAATGTGGAAACCTCAGCTCCCTTTTTGACCCGTTAGCCTCTCTCATTTATAGTATAAATTGTCTTAAATATTTCCTCTATATACATTTAGAAACACATCGGGCAGTGTTACAATGTTTTGCTTCAATTGCAAAACATAATTTTGGAAATTCAAGAGGAGAAGGAAAGTCTATTGTATTTACCCATATTTCTGTCTACCACATTCTCTCTTCTTTCTGGATATTCCCAAGTTTCCTTCTTTTATAATTCCCTTTCTGTTTAGAGAATTTCCTTTAGCAATTCATTTAGGGTATGTCTACTAGTGACAAATTCTCAAGGTTTTCTTTAATCTGAAAACCATGAATTTCTTTCATATTTCTTGATTTCCTATTCTTTCCTAAAGGATGGTTTCACTAGGTATTCTGGGTTGACAGTTCTTTTCTTTCATCAATTGAAAAATGCTATACCACTTCCTTCTGGCATCTCTGATTTCTGCTGAGAAATCCACTGTCATTTGAATTGTTCTTCCCCTATAGATAAGGCATCATTTCCCACTCACTTCTTTCAAGATTTTTTCCTAGTTTTCAGAACTTTGAGAATGATGTCTTGGTGTGGATTTCTCTTGGTTTATCCTGTTTGAGGTTTGCTCAACTTCTTGGATCTGTATGTTTATGTCTTTTGCCAAATTTGAGATGTTTTGGCCATTATTTCTTTTTTTTTTTTTGTTAAATTTTTATTTTGTCAATATACACTGTATATGATTATTAT
>NW_007731937.1:171506-172880 GCF_000696425.1 Galeopterus variegatus
GGCTGTGGTGGGCCACCCACATGGAGGTGATGTTTTTGGCATGCTCCTTTGTGCTGGTGGTATGCCTGGTTGTGGGAGTGGGGTCTGGCCCCCGGCTCCAAGCCTTGTGGTCCTGGGTGGGCCCCAAGGTGCTGGTGTTGTGCCTGGGCCAGAACTAATTTTTTGTCCTTTGCTTACTTCTAACACGGGGGAACTTCCTGTGAGGAACTAGTACTTGAGCTGTGTGGTTGAGATAAATTGCTGCTCTACTGCTGTTTCCCTGGGGAAGGCTTTTTGTGCAGCTCAGGGTTTAATGGTTGACCTTACGGGTACTTCTGGCTCTCCAGAAACCTGGTGGATCTGGGTTGTTTAGAAACTCTGACCTGGGCCTGAGTCTTTTCATCAAACTGCACCCCATGTAATTCTGCATTCCTGACCAGTTTTCTCTGAGTAGTCCTGTGCTGATTGGGGGACAGATCAGCTGTCCTTGCTGTGTCCCAGTGTTCTCCTGATGGGCCCGTCTCCCCCACCTCCCATGCTCCAAACACTTCCCATGGGAAGGGCCCTGCACTGGTCGCTTGTGATGACTCACCAGCCTCTGAATGGCTCCTCTTTTTCAGCTGTCCTGGCTCCTTGCTCCTGCGTGGGTCCACGGGAACCCTGTTAGTGGTCTTTCTGTCCCGGGGGCCATCAAAGTCCTCTTCTCCCCTGCTGCCTCTAAGTAACTCCATCTGAAGGGCACAGCTGCAGCTTCTGCTGGCTCCTGCTCCATGCNACCCCACTGATACCACAGGAAGGTGGTGGCCTCATTACTTCTGGAAAGTGGTGAAAGTCTTATTTCTCTAGGATATAAACATCCTCTGACACCACCTCAGTGGAGAAGGGTAAAAGAGTCTAGTTACTTCCAGGTGGGAGTGGATGTCTAGGTTCTCCAAGTGGTTTCCATTGACACTGCAAGGGGTTGGGGGCTTGTTATCACCTGGCAGAATGAAGGTCCCAGCTCCCTACTTAGCCCTTTCTGACACCTCCCCTGCAGGAGGTGTTGAGACACCTGTTACAGGCAGGCTAAAGTCTAGGCTCCCTGCTTAGTCTTTGCTGACATGGGTGATGGGTGGGGTGGAGCCACAACTTTTTCTATGATGCTTGGTTCGAGCAGATGAATTATTTTCTACAATTTTTCTTTCTTGCTAGCTTGCCCCTTTCCTGGTCCTTTGGCTAGAGAGAACACGCTTTTTTTAGGGTTCTTTGATTGGTTGGTTTTTTGGGGGTGAGGGGGCATCAGTTCCTGTTTCTGAGTTGCTGGCTTCTTCAGCTCCAAGTCTGGGAGCTGAAGACAAAAATTTTTTGATTTACAGAAACAACAGAGAACTTAGCATCATGTTGTTCTTCAGGTCC
>NW_007731938.1:0-3793 GCF_000696425.1 Galeopterus variegatus
CATGGCTACTAAATAAAAAGTTTATTTTTTAAAAAGTCCATGTAAACAATAAATGCTAAATAATGGTTGCTAGAACCTAGAATACCCTGAAGAACCTACTCAACTAAAACATATAAAAATAGTTTCTGATGGGAGTGTTTTCTTCAAATTCATTTATTATAAGTGTAGAATGAAGGTAATAAAGCTGGATCTTTCGATGAACAGATCATCAGAAAGTGTAAATTTTGGGCTGAACCCGTGGCTCACTCGGGACAGTGCGGCGCTGGGAGCGCAGCGGTGCTGGGAGCGCCGAGGCAGTGCCGAGGCCGCGGGTTTGGATCCTATATAGGGATGGCCTGTGCTTTCACTGGCTGAGCGCGGTGCGGGCGACACACAACACCAAGCCAAGGGTTACGATCCTCTTACCGGTCACACACACACACAAAAAAGAAAGTATAAATTTTAGTAAAATCTTATCTTAGTGTGACATAAAAATAATGTTATCATATATTTTTAAAAGAGGATTATTAGAAATTAGTGTAAAGAACATATACAAGAGGATTTCAAAAAGTTCACTGAAAAATGAAATTAAAAGATAAAAATAAAAAATATAAACTTTATTTCTCAACATAAGCTCCCCTACTTTCAAGACACTTTTCTTTTTTTTTTCTTTTTTCCTTTTTGTCTTTTTTTTCTGACCGGTAATGGGATTGCAACCCTCGGTGTTGCGCTCGCACCGCGCTCAGCCAGTGAGCGGGAACCGGTCTCCACATGGGATCTGAACCCTCGGTGGCGCTTGCCATGCTCCCAAGCAGCGCACTCTCCAGTGCGCCTCGGTGTTGCGCTCGCACCGCGCTCAGCCAGTGAGCGGGAACCAGTCTCCACATGGGATCTGAACCCTCGGTGGCGCTTGCCATGCTCCCAAGCAGCGCACTCTCCAGTGCGCCACCGGGCAGGCCCAAGACACTTTTCTAAGTGATGATACCAGCCATTTAATCCATCCCTAAAGAGTTGAGGGTCCTGGGAATTTAGCCATGTCAATGCCGTCTTTTTTACTTTACTAACTGAAAAAAAAAGGGTACCATTTAAATTTTTTTTTAAGATTAGGAAATGAAAAGAAGTCACAAGCAGCCAAATTGGGACTGCAAGATGGATGCCTAATGATTTGCCATCGAACTCTCTCAAAATTGCACTTGCTCGATGAGAGAAATGGGCAGGAGCATTGTCGCGGTAGAGAAGGACGCTCTAGAAAACCTTTCCCGGGCATTTTTCTGACAAAGCTTCGGCTAACTTTCTCCGAACACTTTCATGGTAAGCAGATGTTATTCTTTGGCCTTCCAGAAAATCAACAAGCAAAATGCCTCGAGCATCCAAAATGACAGTTGCCATGACCTTTGCTGTTGACTGGTCCACTTTTGCTTTGACCAGAGCACTTGTACCCCTTGGTAGCCATGGCTTTGACTGTGCTTTGTCTTCAGGATTATACGGGTAAAGCCGTGTTTTATCTCCTGTGACAATTCTTTGCAGAAATGTTTCAGATGTTGATTCCACTTGTTTCAAATTTCCACTGAAAGTTCTGCTCTTGCCTGCAGTTGAACTGGGTGCAACAGCTTTGACACCTGCCCAGCAAAGCATTTGCTCAACTGTAATTTGTTAGACGGAATTGTATAAACTGAGCCAATTGAGATGTTTATGGTGTTGGCTATGTTTCTGCTGTTAATCGTCAGTCCTCTTTAATTACAGCATGAACGAGATTAAGTTTTTCCTTGCAAATTGATGTGGATGGTCTGCTGCTGCAGGCTTCTCCATCAACACTGCCTCATCCCTTTTTAAAACTAGTTATTTATTTGTAAACTGCTGATTTCTTTGGGGCACTGTCCCCATAAACATTTCGTAAAGCATCAATGATTTCACCATTTTTCCGCTCAAGCTTCACCATAAATTTGGTGTTCGTTCTTGTTTCAATGTTAGTAGAATTCATGCTGCTCGGATAGGGGCTCTTTTCAAACTGGTGTGCCTTCTTAGTGCCTCAAACTAAATTCTGTTCAGACATGTCAAAACAAGTTAGTATGAGTTTATTTTGGTGCAAAAAAGTTTTGAAATTCATGCATAGTTTTTTCACACCATACATTTTCCATGAACTTTTTGAAGACCCCTCGAACGTATAGTATCACTACTTCTGATTTTAAAATTTAAATTCGCCAATAACATGAAAAGATGTTAGACATTATTCTTGCAGAATAGTAAAACATTGGGGGAAAGTGAAAATTTCCCTTTGAAATAAACTTAATATATTATGCCAAGAAAAGTCTAAAAAAATGTAAGAAGCAGTTAGACCCCAGATCCATTCCCCTCACCACACAGGTGGGGGGCTCAGCTGTTCTTCACCTCAGCCAAATCCTGAAGACTCATTATCTGGAGAGGATAAACCGGGGTATACAGACATAAAGACACCAGGAACAGGTGAGTGTGGAGTATTAAAAATAGTGATTAAATGAAAGTTTGCTTATTAGTACAGCCATTATGGAAAACAGTATTTTTAAAAAATTAAAAATAGAATTACCATATAATCCAGCAATCGCACTTCTGGGTATATGTCCAAAGGAAATGAAATCAGTATATCAAAGAGATGTTCATTGCAGGATTATTCACAGTAGCCAAAATATGAAATCAACCTAAGCATCTGTCAATGGCTGAATGCATAAAGAAAATGTGGTGTACACATATACACAACGACATACTATTCAGCCTTTAAAAAGAAAGAAATCCTGATATTGTGACAACATGGATGAACTTGGAGAATATTGTAAGTGAAATAACCAAAAGACAGACAAATACTGTATAATCTTACTTATATGTGGAATCTAAGAACGTTGAACTTGCAGGAGCAGAGAGTAGAATGGTGGTTAATGGGGGGATTGAGCAGATGCTGGTCGAAGGGGGCCAAATTTCAGTAAGACACGAGGAAGAAGTTCAAGATATGTGGAATCTAAGAACGTTGAACTTGCAGGAGCAGAGAGTAGAATGGTGGTTAATGGGGGAATTGAGCAGATGCTGGCAAAGGGGACCAAATTTCAGTAAGACACGAGGAAGAAGTTCAAGCGATCTATTGTACAACATGCTGACTATAGTAGATAACAATGTATTATATACTTGAAAATTGCTAAGAAAGTAGATTTTAAGTGTTCTCATCACTAAAAACAATAAGTATGTGAGGTAATGCGTATGTTAATTAGCTTTAATTAGCCATCCCACAATGTACACATATATCAAAATATCATGTTGTACAACATAAAATATACACAATTTTTATTTGTCAATTAAAAATAAATAGTAAAATAATAATAAGGCAATGGAACTTTACTTACTAAATGTTGAGACCTCCAGTCTTCTTTCCCCACTCAGATCACAAACCACTAGCTTCCAGGCTTATAAAGTCTAGGCAAGGACTGTGCAGGCAGGCTACCTAACAAAGTGCTTAGCCTGAGCGCCCTACAGAGAAGCCCTCAGTCACAAGCACTGCCCCCAACCACAAAACACACACATACAAGCATCTTGTCAGATTTTCTGGTGTCTTCCTCAGATCAAAAGACAGGCAATAATCACCTGTCATTTGAGCAAAGCCTCTACCAGAAAAATATAGCAATGTGGAAGAAACAGAGGTTGTCAGGGAAAAGAAAACTTCCAGAAAAACTATCATGAATCTGGGGCCGGCCCGGTGGCGCACTGCTACAGTGCGCCGCTTGGGAGCGAGGCGGTGCTCCCGCCGAGGGTTCGGATCCCACATACAGACCGGCTGCTCACTGGCTGAGCG
>NW_007731938.1:4793-9113 GCF_000696425.1 Galeopterus variegatus
TGAACATGTACTGAAAGCCCAGAACTGACCCTCTGCATTAAGGAGCCACTCAGAGGCCAGTGAGTCATCACAAGGGATTAGTGCACAGCCCGCCCCATGGGAAGTGATTGAAGTGCGGGCAGTGGGGGAGACAGGCCCATGGAGGGAACACTGGGGCACAGCATGGACAGCTGATCTGCCCCCCAATCAGCACAGGCCCATGCTGTGTAGACTGGTCAGGAATATAGAACTGCAGGGGGAGCTGTTTGCTGAAAAGACTCAGGTGCGGACCAGAGTTTGCACAAAACCCAGGTGTACTGGATCTCATGAGACCCAGGAGTACATACAAGGTCAACAATTAAAATCTGAGCAGCACAAAAAGCCTTCCCCAGGGAATGAGCAGCAAAGCAGCAATTTAGCTCAACCACAGGGCTCAAGTGCTGGTCCCCACAGGAAGTTCCCCCAGTTTTGAAGTAAGCAAAGGACAACAAATTAGTTCCAGTGCAGAGTTTAAGTGGTGGGAACAGTGAATAATCCAACGCAGAAGTGAAAGAAAAAACAAAATACCCACAGACCAGAGACAAAGTTTGATATTAACTAGTAAAGGCTCACTTCACCAAAGAACACCTATAAAACCTAGGAGGACCGGAAGCCCCTGGGCCTCCAAGCCAGGGAGGGGGGAGGACAGGGGCCCCAGCTATGTCCCCCAACACCCACAACCAGTCCAGTGATGAGCACCAACTCACCACAGGAAGCATCTGGGGCACCCAAATTGTGATGGTGGGGGGCCAGGGGCCTCTGCCACGCCCCCCCAACACCCACAACCAGCCCAGTGATGACCACCAAGCCACTGCAGGAAACACCCTAGGCTCCCAAGACAGGGTGGTGGGGGGCTGAGAGTCACACCCCCCTGACATCTGCGTTCAGCCCACCAATGAACAAGCCCCCTGGTCTCCCCTGCAGGAATGAGGGGGGTGCCACTGGCCTCAACCATGCCCCACCTCCTTCCTCTTTCTCCCACCCTATTTCCTTCCCCCTTCCCCTCTCTTCCTCCCATCTAGCTGCTCTGCAACAACATCTTAGAATGTAAAAACAGATGGAGCTGGGGACCGACCCCTCCTCCCACAATCAGGCACACCACCACTGCCAAGAAGCCCAGCCGGGGTCCTGAGGAGCCAGGAACCAACCTCTCCTCCTGCAACCAGGCAAGGAGCACGCCCAAATCACCACTTCCATGTGACCACAGCCACCACAATAGCCACAAGTGCCACAAAAGCAGCTAGATGCCACAACCACTATACGGATGTCCTGCCAGCCACTCAAGTGCATTAACACAAGGAAAGTCAACAGCAGAGACCAAAGAAAAGAAGAAGATGTCTCTCTCCACAAAGCCCATTCCAGGGTGAGAGAAGCAGCATCTGCTCTATGATAATATTGGGGGACTTGAACACACCTCTCAGCATTGGACAGATCATGTAGGCTACAAATCAACAGAGTAACCGTTACTCTTTCAGAAGGAGAGAAGAAATCTAGGGTTATCAGAGGTGGGAGGGGGCGGGAGGCAGGAGGGAGAGGGGCGGCGAGAGACTGGACAAGGGGCATAAAGAATAAATATGATTTGTAATAATATATATGCTAATAATATTGGTTTGATCAACATATGTCAATGTTGAACCCTCAAAATATGTATAATCAATTATGATTCAACAAAAAAAAAAAATCAAAAACAATGTTTACATTCTTATGACTATGTAAATATTGTTTACTTTGTAATCAATAGTATGATAGAATTAAATTGCCCTAATTGTTTTTCTTGCCTTTTTTCCTGTAGTTTATAATTGCTTTTCTTTCCTTTTTTTTTTGTACTATCTTATTTTATCCTATTTTAAGTTCTTCCTGTGTCTTAACAGTAATGCAAAATCTGTAGAATTTCTATATTGTGCGCTCCGTGAAGGCAGGCATTTTTGTCTGCTTTGTTCATTGCTGTGTGTCCTCAATCTGCCATCTTGAATCTGAAGTCAGACTAATTCTTTTTTTTTGTTTTTTGTTTTGTTTTGTTTGTTTGTTTTGCAGCCAGCCAGTACAGGTATCCGAACCCTTGACCTTGGTGTCATCAGGTGGTGCTCTAACCAATGAGGTAAACTTCCAGCCCCATGAAGTCAGAATAACTCTTTACCTACCTCTCAAGACAGTTTAGAAACTTAATGGTACCAAAACAGCTTATTAAACGTGAAGTACTATAAACATGAAATTATTTTCATTATTATTTAATTTCATTATTTTTATATAAATGCAGTATTTTCTCCATCTCCTCCCAGACTGCTGACTGTCCAACCTCTGTATGCAGCGATGAGAAGCTAATTTTTTATATTTAGGCATCTCGGATTCCTAGAACTTTTTTCCTCTCTTAAATTTAAATTTGCCTCATTGTATCTTCTCCCCATTGGGCCTAGCTCTTCCTTCTAGGGTCTCAGAGTACTGGGAAGCTTGCTGCTCCCTGGGCTGGTCCTGCAGAGATATGAAGGCTGCATCGTGACCTTGCTGGGACTCTTCCGTGGAGAGCATTTCCAGATTCTCCTCTCATTCCCCCTACCACGCCAGTTCCCACACTTCACTTGCCTGACTGTGCTGCTCAGAGGGCAGTGCTGCAACTGCCCAAAGATTCTAGGCCCATCGAACCCACAAGTAGACTCTACGTGAGGATCAAGTATAGAAAATAACAGCAGCCACATCTCCCTTTCATTTAAAACGTCAGGTCTTTATATTACGCAGAACATGTACTGAAAGCCCAGAACTGACCCTCTGCATTGGTCTTGCAAACACAACACAGTCCCTAGCATGGACCCGTTCTCAGAGCAGGTGCACATATCTGCTTGGTTCGCAAACCCCGGCCTAAGGATGCAAGCTGGTTTGTGCTAAGGTTTATTTTTTTTTATTTATTTTTTTTTTTAATTAAAAGTTAGGAACCTTCTTTGGCCCTCCATATGGGCAGGGCCAGGGGTAGCTTACGGCCCTTGCATTCCAAAAGTCTAGGAAGCACGGGGCTAAATGGATAAAGAATGGAAATCCAGGTGGTCTTCGACTTTAGCTGCAATGATTTTTGTTCTCCCTGAGCAGGTGCAGTTACCTTTGCTGTTCTGGTGACCAGTCCAGAGCAGCAATGAGTGCGCTAGTGGTCTGTGTTGGGCAGCATTGCTGGATAAAGTGGTGAACTGGGAAGGAACCAGGGCCAACTTGCTGGGGCTCAGGATATGGAATGGGCTGGACCATTGAGGATTGGAGTGAGTCTTGTCTTTTCCTCTCTTGGAGATGTTGTCCAGGAGGGCTTGTGCCTTTGCTTTTCATCAAGAACAAAGGGAGGGAAGAGGTTTTGTTATATTAAGATGGCTGGAACTGGAGTGTCCAGTAAATAATCAAAAATGAGATATAAGGGACGGTTATTTGAGGCTGGAGCTCCAAGAAGCCCCAGGCTGGGTGTGTTGCAGAGATCCGGGAAGTGTTCCTGGGGAATGAGGGGTGAGATAGAAGTGGCCATGTGTATGGTGTTTGGGGAGACCGTAGGGGGAGCAGTAGGATCAGGCCTGAAGGTGGCTGGGGTGGCCTTTCTCAAGGTGGGCTACCTGTGATGTAAGTAGATGTTAAACGTGGGAAAAGAGGGTTCCTGTCCAAGAATTTGGAGAAATGCTAGGTTTAACGAAGTCATACGGGCTCCTTTACTGCAGTGTTTTTAACATGGTGGTGTGAATTATAAATCTCCAGGAATCAAATGTGTGTTTCCCCAAATTATGGACCCTTTACTTGGAAACTGCCGTGGAAAATAGGGGAGAAAAGTTTGGAGAGGTTTGAGGGGCTGAGATCACGGGAGGCCTGGATTCTGAGGTTCTCAGTCTATCCCGTGTATGAGAGGAGCAAAGGCTGAGTATGACCCATGCAGATTCCTGGGCCCCATCTCCTGCCAAGAGGTGTGAAGCAGGGCCCAGGAATCCGCATGTCTAAGAAGCTGATTCCCATGCGAGGACTCTAGGGACCACACTTTGAGAAACTTGGGGTGCAGATGAGAAAATACCGACGAACCGAAGGCCTGGCAGCCACAGTTTCGAACAGCATCTGCAGACGGGAGCCACCGCGGGAGCAGAGGGCTGAGAGCTGAGACAGCGCCAGCTCCGCCTGCCTGCTCTCGAAGGGTGGGGGCGGGGAGAGCGCGAGGCCCGGCGAAGCCGCTCGTCTCCCCCTGCTGTCTGCGGCGGGTACTGCAGCTCAGGCCTGTCCGCGGCCGGGAGCGCTTGGCCGCCGCCGCTCGGAGACGTCAGCGGACCAGCTCAGCCCAGCCCGGCCTCTCCC
>NW_007731938.1:9481-35029 GCF_000696425.1 Galeopterus variegatus
CCTGCCTGCTCTCGAAGGGTGGGGGCGGGGAGAGCGCGAGGCCCGGCGAAGCCGCTCGTCTCCCCCTGCTGTCTGCGGCGGGTACTGCAGCTCAGGCCTGTCCGCGGCCGGGAGCGCTTGGCCGCCGCCGCTCGGAGACGTCAGCGGACCAGCTCAGCCCAGCCCGGCCTCTTCCACAAGACCCCTTTTAACTCCCTCCACGCCTCTGGGCTCCTGCAGCACCCGTGTTTGAAACACACTGTGTCACTTTGCCACACCTCCTCCTGTCTCTAAAATGGTCCTGTTAGAGCTTATGGGCAGGGCAGGGGCTTGATCTCAGAGAGTGGGAGCCTAGCGCCACGACCTGCAGCTGAAAGTACAAGTACTTTATGTAGGTTTACAAAGAGAACCACCAAGGAGCAAGTACCAGGGACATGACTGGGTGCGGAGGAGAGGGGGGGGGAGACCTCCTTTCTGATAGGGCCGAAGGGCTATAAAGGAGACAAAGCAAGAGACAGCAGAAGGGCCGTGCGCTGTGTGGCTCCGCTTATGTGACGCTGTGGAAAAGGCAGAATCAGAGGGACAGAAGTCAGATTGGTGGTTGTCAGGGAAGACCCGGGCATGAGCTGAAGAGGGTGATTGCTTTGCAGTCGGGGAGCTGGCGGGGTTCAGAGAAAGCCCCCCACCTCGGGAGACCATGCACAGGCCGGGGGAGCGGCGCTGCCCGCCCAGCACGCGGCTCTCCCAGCCCTGCCCTGGCTGCTGACTAATGTCCGAGGGATGCGCGAGGCCAGGGAAGCCATGCAGCCAGGGATCCCGGGAGGCGCGGGTCACAGGATACGGAGGAGGAATTAGAATAACAGCAGCAAGAGCAACTGGCTTGGTTGCTGGTCTCTGCGGGCCGGGTGTGCTGTGCGACGGCTTATTACATATTATCTCCTGAATCCTCACGACAATCCTGTGGACCTGTTGTGGCCCCATGTTACAGAGGAGGAGACTGGAGTCCAGAGAGGGTAGGTAATCGGCACAAAGTAACACAGCTACGAAGACAGAATGGGATTGGAACGCAGGCATCTCTGGGCCCACAGCCCTTGCCCTGAACTTCCACCACCCCATACCGCCACACGGACCATGACACCAGTGACGTTGGATAACCTTCTACCGCCTTCCTGCAGCGCACCCTTTCTGCCTTGGCTTGCACACTTCTGTTGATGGATACTCACTATTTCCCTGGGAAAGTCATGCTTTAATGGACTCAAAGTTGACTTCCTAATACATTCACCCACGGCCCCATTACCCCTTTCGGCCTTGCTGTAGTCATTAGTGCTGCCCATCAACACTTCCATCTGCTCCTGGGCACTGGGTGGGATTGTAGCTCCTGGTCCCCTGAAGTTAGGTGTTGCCATGTGACTTCTTTTGGCCAACGAAATATTAGCAGAAGGCTTTAAAAGCCAGTGTGCAGTTTCCCTCCTTCCTACGCCACTGCTGCAGTGTTTCGGGGAGCTTATGCCAGGATGAAGACTGACGTGGCCTGGATCCCTAAGCGAGTAGGATGATCAGAGTCCCCTGCTGACCTGTGCTGAATATGTAATGTGAGCAACAAACAAACTGTGGTTGTGTGAGCCAATGAGATTTGGGGATTGTTCATTATCACAGCAAAATCTAGCCTATCCTGGCTGCATCGGGTCTCACAAAACAAGTCAGTCTGCTCAGGGTCATCAATAGTCGGCCTCCTCTAAATCTTCTCTAAGTGAGATAGTCCCTGATTTTTTCAGCTGAGCCTCCAGTATGTTGACTTCTCACCTGACCTTTCCCGCAGACACATTGCAGGGCGAGAACTGAACGCAGTCATGCAGGAACCATTTGCAAAGCCCACTGCCTCTTCCGTCCTCAGTGTCCTGCCTCAGTGATTCAGCCAGTGATTACGCTAAGCCTTCAGCAGGCAGACAAGATGAACCCCATCCCAGGGTTCCATCTGACCTGCCTGGTTCTGGTTCTTTGGCCTTCAAATAAAGTGAGGCCTCAATATTTAGAATGGGATCGACCTGGACCTGGGTTTTTATCTTGACACTGCTACTAACTTACTGGGTCACTATGAGCAAGCTGTCCAACCTCTCTGAGGCTGTCTTCTCAAATGAAGGATAGAAAGGGTACCAACCTCAAAGTGCCCAGCACCTTCCTGGTATCTAGTGGGCCCGTGCAGATGTCATCTCCCTTCCTTTCCTCCTCACTCCCATCTCCTTCAGGCTCATAAGACAGGGGAAAGGAAAGTTATTTCTGGAATGAGGCCCCAGGCGGCTGTACCATCGCTGTATCCCAGTCTCTGAGTATTAGGCCAGTCAGGGGCCCTTCCTCGCTCCTCCTTCCAGGTTGCAGCTGTCTGTTCCCCTCCCCCATCACAGGGGGCTGCCTCATGGGGCTGAGAGAGAGGGAAGTGGACTCCAGGCTGCAGATGTTTGGAGCTCAGAGAAGGCTGCGGAGCTAATCCTGGGGCTGCTGTGAGGCCGTGCCAGAGACTCAGAAGTAGGCTTTCAAGAGGCCCTCTCCTGCCTGCCCACAGTCTGTGGCTCGGCTCGAATTTCCGAGGTCTGCAGCTCAAGAACAGCTGCATGGCTTTCCCTCCCCTGCCTCTGACTTAAGTCAAAGACACAGTCAAGCAGAGCTAGCCAGGGGTCTGGATGGGATCCAGAAGGTTCCAGCCCCTCAACCCAGGTCTCTCTGAAGCCTCAGGGAGCTCAGATGCCTGGGGTTTCCTGGGCCTTTCAACTTGCAAACACATTTCCTGCTGCCCTTCATCTGGCCAAAAACCTCGGGCCCAGCTTTGATGTTTGGATTTTTGTCCACCGCTTGGTTCCCTGGCTCGTCAGGCTTCCCAGGACACCTTTTACCCAGTGTGGTGGGGCAGGACCTGACTTGGGCAGTGGGGGCTCCTGCTTTGGCAGCACCCCCATCTACAAGCCCTCTCAGCCTCCTTCTCCCCCAGGTGCCTAAATGCCCCTTCCAACTGCAGGACACCAGACCTCTGGCCTCCCTTTCCATGTCCCTGTCAACCCCCTCCCACCCTGGGTTGAGGGGTGCACGTGTGTGCATGTGTGCATGCCCACGCATGCTCGCTATCATTTCCTGAGTGCTTGTTATGTGAAAAGCTTATTGGGTTTCATCCTCAACTATCTTGCTTTTTCTCTTTGACAAGTAAGGAAATGGAGAGCCAAACAGGGTAACAAACCTGACTTGGTCACAGAACTATTAGCTGGCAAAGCCAGGATTTGAACCCAGTTGTGGTGGCTTTTGAGCCAGGCTTTTGCTCCGCCCTACCACCTGGCCAGGAGGAGAGCTGCCCAGTCACCTGCCGGCAGCACACAGGCAGCTATAGGATTTACCCACTTGCACACAAGCACCGTGGGAGATGTGGACTTTGGCTGCCTCATCAGGACATGTTCCGCTGAGTGACAGTGAGGAGAGAATGACTTCGCTAGTGCCGGGGACCCCCGCCATGCATGCCTGTCCCTCCCGGCGAGGGTGTGCTCAGGGCAAAGCGACCCTGTTGTCCTGGCTGGTCTCCAGTCTCTCAGTACAACTTCCCTTTTGTTCTGGGAGTAACTCTGGTTGAACAGATAGGTGCTGTTCATCTGTGATCTTGAAACACGAGCCAGCTACTCCGTCTGGTGTCTGCCAAAGAAGCAGGGGTCTGAGCCAAGGGGCGAGGAAACTTTGTCTGCATGGGTTTATGCAGGGACTGCATGGGGAATTAAACCGGGTGTCTCCTACCAGACTTGCAGGGGCAGTTTTTGACTCTACGCAGTCTCTACCTCGTGATTATAAGTCAACCCCCAAACATCGGGTAGGTTGCTCCTTAACTCTCAGGGTTCTCCAATGGTGGGGTTCCAGGGCTGGGGGAAGTCTGGGAGAGATTGAGGACCAGGGATTTCTGGAACCTCACAGTAGGAGGCCGCAGGAGCTCCCTGCCACCCCTCACCAGTCTAGGGTTTCAGCAAAGTGCCGTGAAACAGCAGTTGGGGAACGAGATCTGGGCCCGACAGGGCACTGCAATGGGACCTCGGGCAAGTCACCTACACCCCCTGCGGCCCCCAGTTTCCTCATCTGTCAGATGAGGCTCTTGGATGAATGATCCTGATGACGTGCTGGAGACCTCCGAAGACTCCCTCTGGGCCACGAAGGCTCAGAATCCTGCCCCAGGAAGCAGTTCCCCCTCCATTGCCAGCTGCATCTTGCCTGAGGCCCCTTGCTTTCAGCAGTCGTCTTCGGTTCAGGACTGATTACTAGATCTGCTTCCAGGGATGGTGTCATTACTTCATTTTATAGATGAGAAAAGCATTTTTGTTGTCTGAGGGGCCTGTGCAGCCTTTTCCTGCCCCATCTCATTTCCAATACCTCCATCTCCCTCTATCCCTCGTTTTGAAGCTCCCATGTTCTGGCATTGTCCTGCCCAGGCCTGCCTTCTCCTGGGCCTCAGGCTCAAGTCCTTGCAGGCCTCCCCCAAAACCTCCCAGGTGCCCCCAACCCTTTTCCTCTGTTTCAGAAGTCCATGTTTCAGCTTGAAATAGTCATGGAGCCAATTCCCCTTTAATACCAGCGGGGTGATCTTGGACAGGTCACTTTAGCCCTAAGCCTTAGCTTTGACATTTGTGAAACAGAAGCTGCAATAATAACAGTAATTTGAGTGAGCAGCTACCCTGCGCTGGGCGCTTGCTATGAACCAGGCTGAAAACCAAGTCCACAACCAGCCAGTGGGATGAGAGCAGTTATTTCCCACATGATGAACTTAGAAAGTCCCCATCTGGCAGAGGTATGTCGAATGCTCAGCAAGGGCTTGTGTGCAGTAGGTGCTCTATAAATGTGGACTATTGCATTGAGTTTAGTGGAACCCCAGTGGGAGTGTCTCAGCATGAGGTGGTTTAAGAACCCTCTGCCCACAGTCAGGGCTGGCCTGGAGTGGAAGAGGGAGAGTGGAGGAGGGGTGTTGGTGGCCCAGTGGTGGCAATCTGGAGGCAGCAGAGGCTGGGGAGGGACGGGAGGTGCAGGCATCCTGGGCCTACTGCATTAGCCCCACTTTAAAAATTGAGATAAAATTTATGTAACATAAAATTAACCATTTTAGAGTTTAACAATTTAACAATTTAGTGGTATTTAATACCTTTGCAATGTTATACAACCCCCATCTCTATTTAGTTCCCAAACATTTCCAACACCCTAAGAGGAAACCCCATACTTGTTAACAGTCACTCCCCATGTCCTCCTCCCCGCAGCCCCTGGCTACCACTAAATCTATTTTCTGTTTCTATACATCTACCTGTTCTGGATGTTTCATATACAGACGGTCCCCAATATATGATGGTTTGAATTATAATTTTTCGACTCAGTTCATCAGGGTGTTAAATGCATTTTCTTTTTTTTTTTTTTTGTCCTTTTTCCGTGTCCAGCAACGGATCGCAACCCTCAGTGTTGCCCCCGCACCGGACCGGGGACCAGCAACGGGATCGCAACCCTCGGTGTTGCCCCCGCACCTCACTCAGCCAGTGAGCGGCCGGTCTGTATGTGGGATCCGAACCCTCGGCAGGAGCGCTGCCGCACTTCCCAAGCGGCGCACTGTAGCAGTGCGCCACTGGGCCGGCCCTAAATGCATTTTCAACTTACAATATTTTTGACTTATGATGGGTTTATTGGGACATAACCTCATCGTAAGTCAAGAAGTGTATGTACATGAAATCGTACAATGTATGACTTTTTGCATCTGGCTTCTTTCATTTAGCACAATGTCTTCAAGGTTCATTCTTTTTTATGGCTAAGTATCTTTCCATTGTCTGTATATGGCACATCTTGTTTATTCATTCACCCACTGATGAAAATTTGGGCTGTTCCATCATTGGCCTCGTTTTGAAGTGAAAACCATTCAAATCCTGAAGTAAGTCCTGCTCAACTTTTTGGGGTAAGCATGGTACCATCCAGAGTCCTCTTCCCCATAGAAAGTCAGTGCTCTTGTGGGACTGTCCAGTCTGTTGAGGTGGCTGCTGTAGTGGCCATGGTGACTCATTGGTGCAGCTGCTGGGCAGTGGGCCCTGAAGAACACCCCTGAGTTGCTTTGGCTTTTATTCTGATCCCATGGCCCAGCACAGAAGGAGAAAAGGATGGGAAGAGAAAAGGCAGCTGTGGGGTGTAGGAGGGAGGAAAGGGTGAGAAGGAACTCCTGAGGAAGCCTCTGGAAGCTTCTGGCTGGTGACTGGAGTCCAATGGTACACAAAGCCTAGTTATGCTCAAGTCTCACCAAAGCCCACCTGAGCACCATCAGCTGGGCAGGGCTTGGCTTGTCCAGATGGGGAAACTGAGTCCCAGGGAGCAGCGGTGTCTTTCCCAATCTGCAGCTGAGCTGGGGAGCAAGCCTGATGTTCGGGTTCCCAGCATGGGTTTGCTCTGCCTTCCTGACATCAGCACAGGGCTGGATGATGGCTCATTCCACAGCCAGAGAAGCCGATGAGTGTGTCGGCCACCTCCATCAAACAGGTTGGGGCTGGAAGAGCCAGCACTGCATCTGGATCCTGGGTTGGAGCTGCCACCTGCCACTCCTGCAAGCCTCTTCCACCCCTCAGCCTTCCTCTCCTCACCTGTGAAATGGACACTTGAGTTCCCTGACAGGTGGTTGTGGGGCCAAATGAGACCATACCTGAGAAAGGGGTTTATAGACTGTAAAGTCCTAAACTGAGGGAAGATGAACACACCGACTCCTTGGCTCATCCTGGCCTGGGCGGGCGAGGCACGGTTGTCTTGTTCTCTGTGGGGAAGGATTGCTCTGTCCCAAGGTGCTGTTTACCTCAGCCCCCTCTGGGCCTGGCTTCAGGTCCCTTTGGCCAGTTACACATTTGAACCAAAGCCTGACTCAGCCCCAGCCCCGAGGAAAGGACTGCCCTTGACTGCGTTAGTCTGCCCCTGCCTCGCCAGACCAGGGCTATATTAAATCCATCAGCGGCCAGCAGCTCCGTCCCCATAGACTGATGGCGTTCCTCCTCCCTGTCCCCTCCCCCACCACAGCTGTGCCTTCCCGCGATGCTGGGTGGTGGAAAGTTGACAGGGCGTCCCATCGTCCCCCGGGGAGTGAGTGGGAGAACGGGGTCCGTACACCTGGACCACAGGCCGAAGCCCAGGTGGAGTGTCGGTACCACGTCGCTTCCTCCCTCCCTCCCTGCACATATGGTTTTTGAGCTCCTTCTAAGTGTCGTGTACTCTTCTAGGCATATGGAGTGTGGCGGAGGGTGGGGGGGAAGGAGTGACATTGCAGTACGGGAGAGGGAGGTTTGGACGGGTGTCCCTAGGAGAACGACAGCTGAGGAGGCCACCAGACCTCCCCCGATCAAAGGACTGACATGTTCAGAGTACTGGTTGTCAGGCATTACTTTTCACTTTTTCCAGGGTTTGGGGAAGACAAGGAATTATTTGCTTGGCTACTCTGGAGATGGCTTCCTCCTCTCATGGACTGGAGAAGGCTCTTCTATGGGTGGAAGTCCTCGCGGAGACCGTGGAAGCCGGTATGGCCTGGAAGGGGTCTGCAGTCAGGGATTGGGCCAAGGTGAAGTCTGAGTCTTAGCCAAGCATTTGGGTCTGTCTAAAATCCCAGCTGACAAATTGAAATACACTCTGGTTTTCCACTGGGAGGCACATTCTGGACAGCAATGCACGGAGGGGGTCTCGAATAGAGCCTGGGATCTTGCCAAGTGAAGGACTGGGGAATTACAAATCAGGCAGGAAAAGCCCCCGAGGTGTCCCTGGAATTTGCCACTACATTTGCTCCTTGGGACATTTGCCAGATTGCAGCACTGGGCGTAGAGGCCAAGCAGACAATACTGGACTTGGCCTTGAAGAAGTCTTACTGGGTTGAGGAAATTAAAACTGGAGTTTGTTGCCACCAAGGTGGTGAGTACTGGAGAAAAGAAGACCCTAAAGAAGAGAGTCTGAAATTCCCCATGAACTTTTCTCTGGAAGCATTTGCCAGTCTCTCAGTTGTGTTCACATGGGACGAAAGGACAGAAAACTAGATAGAAAGTGCCTGCTAAGAAGCCAAAAGGATAAGCAGATATTTTGGCAATCTCACAGTCCTGAAGAGACAAAAATTGGAGTTTAGAGCTCACCTACGAGCAGAGGCCCTGAAAAATACAACAGAATTTCAGCTGAGACTCTGCAAGGGCCTGACTGTGAAAGAAAACAATGAAGATGGACTATACTCACAAAAGCTGAAACTGGGCTTGAATGATCTCAGTCACTGACGGGAGCAGGGTGATCCACCCATACTGTCACGGCATGGCACAAAGAAATTATATCCACCCGTGTAGAAGATAACACCACCCACAGTCTCTGCAATTTGTCATACACTGGGTCTGCCGTTCCATGAAAAATAACCAGGCATGCCAGGAGACAGGGCCAAATGATGAAAAACCAAGAGAGAAAGAAATAGCAACAGACCCATTGATGACATAGGTTTTGAAATTATCAGATGTAAACTTAAAGTTTACTGTGATTTTTTTTTTCCCGTGACTGGCCACTGTAGGGATCCAAACCCTTCTTTTTTTATTATTATTAATTAATTAATTACAAATATTCATGAGACACAAAGCTGATTGTCCCCCCTCCTGCACATGATGTGGGGGCCAGATTCATACTGGGGGCATACCCATTACCAGAAATTACTTTTGTACCCTTTGTCCCCTCCCAATTATCCCCCAACCTCCCTCCCCTTCCCCGTCTCCCCTCAACTCCAATTTGTAGCCCTAGGAATGTTCTCTCCCTCTGTTGGATCAAGGCACCACTGTGGACTTTCTTTCCTGCCTTCCTTTCTCTCTTAGCTCCCACATATGAGTGACCACATGTGGTATTTTTATCTCTGTGTGCTTTGCTTGTTTCACTCAACATAAGTTTCTCCAGGTTCATCCATGCTGTTGCAAATGGGAGTATTTCATTCTTTTTCTATGGCAGAGTAGTATTCCATAGTGTATATATACAAGTTTCCTTATCCAATCATCTATTGATGGACATTTAGGTTGGTTCCATATCTCAGCTATTGTAAACAGAGCTGCAGTAAACATAGCAGTGCAGGTATCTCTTCGACATGATGATTTCCATTCCTCTGGATATATACCCAGGAGAGGGATTGCTGGATCGTAGGGAAGATCTATCTGTAGTTGTTTGAGAAACCTCCAAATTGTTTTCCAAAGTGGTTGTACTAATTTACAGTCCCACCAACAGTGCAGGAGCGTTCCCTTCTCTCCACACCCTCGCCAGCATTTGTTATTCACCATCTTTTTGATTATAGCCAGTCTAACTGGGGTGAGGTGGTATCTCAATGTGGTTTTAATTTGCATTTCCCTGATGACTAGTGATATTGAGCATTTTTGCATGTATCTGTTGGCCATTTGTATGTCTTCCTTTGAAGAATGTCTATTCAGCTCCTCTGCCCATTTTTTAATTGGGTCATTTATTTTTTTACTGTCTAATTGCTTGAGTTCTATGTATATTCTGGATATTAGTCCCTTGTTGGATGCATAGTTGGCAAAAATTTTCTCCCACTCTGTAGGTTGTCATTTCACTCTGTTGATTGTTTCTTTTGCTGTGCAGAAACTTTTTAGTTTGATATAGTCCCATTTGTTTATTTTTTCTTTTACTGCTTGTGCTTTCGGGCTCATGTTCATAAAGCCTGTGCCCTGACCTAACTGCTGAAGTGTTTCACCTATATTTTCCCTTAGTAATTTTACAGTTTCAGGTCTATACCTAGGTCTTTAATCCATTTTGAGTTGATTTTAGTGTATGGTGAGTGATGCATGTCTAGTTTCATTCTTCTGCATATGGATATCCAGTTTTCCCAGCACCACTTGTTGAAGGGGCAATCTTACCCCAATGTAGATTTTTGTTACCTTTGTCTAATGTCAGATGGCTATAAGCCTG
The DNA here is from genome assembly GCF_000696425.1 of Galeopterus variegatus. Taxonomy (NCBI): domain Eukaryota; kingdom Metazoa; phylum Chordata; class Mammalia; order Dermoptera; family Cynocephalidae; genus Galeopterus; species Galeopterus variegatus. Next base: position 19,406 of record NW_007731938.1, read on the forward strand.
AGGAGTGATTTCTGGGTTCTCAATTCTACTCCACTGGTCTGAATGTCTATTTTTATACCAGTACCATGCTGTTTTGATTACCACAGCTTTGTAGTATAATTTGAAGTCCGGCAGAGTTATGCCTCTGGCTTTGTTTTTTCTTTTGCTCAGGATTGCTTTGGCTATTCAGGGTCTTTTGTCTTTCCTTATGAAAGGTAAGATTTTTTTTCCATTTTTGTGAAGAATGTCATTGTCATTTTGATGGGGATTGCATTGAATCTGTAGATCACTTTGGGTAGTATAGACATTTTCACCATGTTAATTCTTCCAATCCAAGAGCATGGAGTATCTTTGCATATTTTTGTGTCTTCTTTAATTTCTTTCAAACCCTTCTTGGTGTTATAACACTGTGCTCTAATCAACTGAGCTAACTGGCTAGCTCAGTTAACCATGATTAGTAGTCATAAAGAACAGATGCTGGGGCAGCCCCCACCCACCTGGCAGAAGGCAGAAGTATGCCTGGAGACCTAAGCAGGAGCTGTGGGCAGCCCCCACTGCCCAGCAGAAGGCAGGAGCATGCCAAAAATGCCACTTCGACGTGGGTGGTCCACCACTGCCACCACCACAGCCACTGCTGCCACAAGGGCCACTCATCATCACAGTAGTAACCATAGCCACTAGGCAGGTGGCCTGCCACCCACTCAACTACATTGACAAAAAGTGATATAAAAGATCAATGAAACAAAAAGCTGGTTTTTTGAGAAGTTAAACAAAATAGAGAAACCATTAGCTAGGCTAACTCAAAAAGGAAAAGAGAATATCCACATAATAAAAACCAGAAATGAAAAAGGAGACCTTACAACCAATACCACAGAGATACAAAGAATTATTAGAGACTATTATAAACAACAATATGCCAACAAACTTTAAAACCTGGTGAAAGAAATTAAAGAGGACACAAAAGATCAAAAGACATTCCATGCTCTTGGATTGGAATAATTAACACTGTGAAAATGTCAATACTTCCCAACGTGATCTACAGATTCAATGCAATCCTCATCAGAATACCAATGATATTCTTCACAGAAATAGAGAAAGTAATCCTAACATTCATCTGGAACAATAGAAGACCCCATATAGCCAAAGCAATCTTGAGCAAAAAAATAAAGCTGTAGGCATTACACTACCTGACTTCAAATTATACTACAAAGTTGTAGTAACCAACGCAGCATGGTACTAGCATAAAAACAGATACTTGGATCAATGGAAGAGAATAGAGAACCTAGAAATCAACCCACATACTTACAGCCAACAACGATATGCCAACAAACTTTAAAACCTGGAGGAAATGGATACATTTTTGGACACATACAAATTAATAAGACTGAATCAAGAAGATATAGAAAACCTGAACAGATCAATAATAAGCAACAAGACTGAAGCAGTAATCAGCAGTCTTCCAATAAAGAAAAGCCCAGGACCAAATAGCTTTACTACTGAATTCTACCAAACCTTTAAAGACGAATTAATACCAATTCTCTTTAAACTATTCCAAAAAATTGAAAGAGAGGCCATTCTCCCAAATTTATTCTATGAAGCCAGTATCACCTTGATACCAAGATCAGACAGATACAACAACAACAACAAAAAAGAAAACTAGAGGCCAATATCTCTGATGAACAGAGATGCAAAAAAATTTACAAGGGCAATGGGTAAAGGACGGCCTCTTCAATAAGTGGTGCTGGGAAAGCTGGACATCCATATGTAGAAGAATGAAACTCGACCTGTACCTCTCTCCATATACCAAAATCAACTCAAAATGGATTAAAGACTTATATATAAGACCCCAAACTATAAAACTACTGAAAGAATACATAAGGGAAATACTTCAGGAAGTAGGACTGGGCAAAGACTTCATAAGTAAGACTCCAAAAGCACAAGCAACAACAACAACAAAATAAATGAATGGGATTATATCAAACTAAAAATCCTCTGTACAGCAAAAGAAATAGTTAATAGAGTGAGAAGATAACTTATAGAATGGGCAAAAATATTTGCAAACTATGTGTCTGACAGGGGATTAATATCCAGAATATACAAGGAACTCAAATAACCTCACAGTAAAAAACAAATAAACCAATTAAAAAATGGGCAAAGGACCTGAATAGGTATTTCTCAAAGGAAGATATGCAAATGGCCAATGGATATGTGAAAAAATGCTCAACATCACTAAGTGTCAGGGAAATCCAAATTAAAACCACATTGAGATATCACCTTGTACCAGTCAGACTGGTTATTATAAAAGAAGACAAAGAATAACAAATGCTGGTTAAGATGCAGAGAAAGGGGAACACTCCTACACTGTTGGCGGGACTGTAAATTAGTGCAGCCACTATGGAAAACAGTATGGAGGTTCCTCAGACAATTACAGATAGAGCTACCATATGATCCAGCCATCCCACTGCTGGGTGTATACCCAAAGGAATGGAAATCATCATGTCAGAGGGTTACCAGCACTCCCATGTTAACTGCAGCTCTATTTACAATAGCTTAGAGTTAAAACCAACCTAAATGTCCATCAATGGGCAAGTGGGTAAGGAAAATGCAGTATACATACACCATGGAATACTACTCTGCTGTAAAGAGGAATGAAATTCTGCCATTTGCAGCAACATGGATGAGCTTGGAGAAAATTATGTTAAGTGAAATAAGCCAGGCACAGAATGAGAAATACCACGTAGCCTCACTCATAAGCAGGAGCTAAAAAAACCAAAAAACAAACAAAAAAATAAGGAAAGAAAGATACAACAATTGCAATAATTCATTGAACTTTCAAAAGGGGAGAATGGAACTGAGGCCAGCAGAAGTGGGAAAGGGGTGCGGGGTTAGCAAGAAATTGGCAAAGGGCCTCAAAAAATGATTACATTGTGTAATGATAAATAGAGTAATAATAATAATAATAAAAAGAACGTGGAGAATTTTACCAAACACTTAGACTTTATTTTTTTAAAGAATTAATTAAAAATTATAAAATTGAGAAAAATAACCAAAATTAAGAATATAATAGATGGGTTTAACAGCAAATTAGACAAAACAAGAGAAAATTAGGGAAGTGGAAGTTAGGCCAGTAGAAAACATTAAAATTAAAGCTTACAAAGAGAAAAAAAGAATGGAAAAATATGTTTATAGATATAATGCTACAGTTCAAATAAATCCTAACTGGTTTTCTTATGACATTTGATGACCTATTTTAAATCTTATCTAGAAGAGCCAAAAGCCAAGACAGTTGAAAAACAAGATGGGTAAGTTACCAGACATCTAGCCAATAACTCAAAAGAAAATTAAAATTAAAGTAATTAATACAGTATAGTTTATTTATTTATTTATTTATTTATATTTTTTGTGACCGGTAAGGGGATCACAACCCTTGGTGTGGCGTCGCCCGCACCACGCTCAGCCAGTGAGCGCACCGGCCATTCCTATATAGGATCCGAACCCGTGGCGGGAGCGTCGCTGTGCTCCCAGCGCCGCACTCTCCCAAGTGTGACACGGGGCCGGCCCAACACATTATAGTTTAGACAATTTAACAATGACAGACAAATTAAACAATGACGTAAAATAAAGAAGCCAGAAACAGACCTTCCTTTATACAAAAATCTGATTCATGACTGAATTGTAATTGCAGATCTGTGAGGACATGATGGCCTATTTAATAAATAGTACGAGGACAAATTGTTATCCCAATGGGGAAAAAACAAAGTCAGAGCTGTATCTCACACCATAGAAAAAAATCGATCTTAGGAGGTTTAAATATACAAATGTGAAAAAGCAAAAATAAAATTTTTAGAAGATGGTATCATTATGAACTCAGTGTAGAAAATTGTTTTATTATTCAAAATATTTTAACACTTGTACATATTTGTGGGGTACAGTGTGTTGTTTCAGTACGTGCATACACTGTACGGTGACGTTATGAACTCAGTGTAGAAAATTGTTTTATTATTCAAAATATTTTAACACTTACTTGTACATATTTGTGGGGTACAGTGTGTTGTTTCAGTACGTGCATACACTGTACGGTGACTCACTTTGGGTGGACAGCATGGTTTTGTACCCATTGGTCCACCATTTTTCCTCCTCCCCACTCCCCCTGCCTCTGGTAACCATTATTCTTTCTATTTCTGTTAGAACCACTTTCATATTTTTTAGATTCCACATATGAGTGAGATCATGTAGTATTTGTCTTTTTGTGCCTGACTTACTTCACTCAACTTAATGGTTTCCAGTCCATCCATGTTGCTGCAAGTGATAGGATGTCATTTGTTTTAATAGCTGAGTAGTATTCCACGGTGTAGATATACCACATTTTTTTATCCATTCATCTGCTGATGGACATTTAGGTGGATTCCATCTCTTGGCTATTGTGAACAGTGCTGTGATGAATGTGGGAGTGCAGGTGTCTTTTTGATATATCAGTTTCATTTCCTTTGGGTATCTACCCAGTAGTGGGATAGCTGGGTCGTAGGGTAGATCTGTTTTTAGTTCTCTGAGGAACCTCCGTACTGTTTCACAGAGACTGTACCAATTTACACTCCCACCAGCAATGTAGGGGAGTTCCTTTTTCTCTGCATCCTTGCCAGCATTTGTTATTTTTGTCTTGTTGATGATAGCCATTCTAACTGGAATGAGATGATACTTCGCTGTGGTTTTAATTTGCATTTCCCTGATGATTGGTGATGTTGAGCATTTTTTTATGTGTCTGTTGGCCATATGTGTGTCTTCTTTTGAGAAAAGTCTGTTCAGGTCCTTTGTCCATTTTTCAATTGGGTTGTTTTTTGCTGTTGAGTCATTTAAGTTCCTTACATATTTAGGATACTAGCCCCTGTCGGATGTGTAATTTGCAAACACTTTCTCCCATTCTGAGCGTTGTTCCTTCACTTTTTTGACAGTGTCCCTTGCTGTGCAAAGAATGATTGTTTTAAACTCAGAAAGTGAAATAAATACCCCCAAAAGTTAATAAATATAACTACTGTGTTTGTTTTCTATTGCTGCATAACAAACTACCACAAATTCAGCAGGTTAAAACAGCACATATTTGCTAGCTCAGGTATCTATAGGCCCAAAGTCCAAGTGTGGCATAGCTGGGTTCTCTGCTCAGGGTCTCACAGGCTTACATCAAGGTGTTAGCTGGGCTGTCTTCTCATCTGGAACCCTGGGTCCTCTTCCAAGATCATGTGGTTGTGGCAGATTCAGCTCCTCGTGGTTGTTGGACGGAGGTCCCTGGGTTCTTGTTGGCTGTCGGGCAGGTTCTGCTCAGTTCTCAGAGACCATCTGCATGGCCACGTAACCCCTCTGTCTTCAAAGCCAGCACACCAAATCTTTCTCATGCTTTAAACTCTCTGCTTTTTTTTTTTTTTGTCTCTGATCTCTAGACCCTAGCTTGAAGGGATCATGTGATGAAGTCAGGCCCACCTAGACAATCTCCCTCTTAATTTACTCATATGCAACTAATTAGTAATCCTAGTCATATCTGCAGAATTTCTTTTGTCATATAGTGGATCCTGATCATAGAAGTGATATTCTGGCATATTCACAGGTTCTGTCCCCTCTCAAGGAAAGGGGGCATTATACAAGGGTGAGGGTCATGGGGGTCATCTCAGAATTCTGCCTACCACACTACATTATAATTAATAACTTCTGTTCTTCAGATGAACACTACAGGAAAGTGAAAAGGCAAGCTATAGAATAGAATAAAAAATTTACAATATACATAAATGATAAAAGAATTTGTTGGGAAAATATAGAAAAATGGTCAGGGCCCCTTGGATGTTTGGAGTCCTGCCGAGCATCTGATGTGGATGTGCGCGTGCGCACGGGTGTTCCTTGTTATTGTTTAATGTGATTGTGCATGTGCATCCGGGTGTTTTGGATTGTGGACTTGAGTATAAAGGACTAATGGTTCTGATACGCGAAGCTTTGGAAGATGTTCCAGGAAGCCACGTTAGGTCGGCTGCTCCTAGCTCTGAATAAAGCCTATTATTTCTTCACCCACAGCTCCCAGGACCTTTTCCTATTGCCTAGCTTGTAGACCTGCATGTGAAGGGTTTGAAACCCAGTCTGGACAACGGGCTCGAGGGGTCTGTGAGACCTAGCCCTAGCTCTACAGAATTGTATCTAGAATATACATACACACACATATATGTTTTGTTTTGTTTTTGTTAGCTGGTAGGTAACAGGGATTGAACCCTGGACCTTGGCATTATCAATACCATGCTCTAACCAACTGAGCTAACCGGTCAGCCCCTAAAATATATTTTTTAAATCTTACATATTAATAAGAAAAAAGACAAAACAATAGAAAAATAGACAAAAGAAATAAACAGGCATTTTCACAGAATAAACTAAAAATATCAGCAAATGTATGAACACATGTTCATTATTATTTGGGGAAAAGTAAGTGGAAATCCAGTAAGACACCATATCACCTCACTAAATTAGCAAAACTTAAAAAATCTTACAATATCAAGTGCTTGCGATGAGATATAGAAATTCATACACATCTGATGTGAGTTTAAATTGACGCACCTCTTTGGATAATAAATTGTGATAACCTATAAATTTTAAAATGCACATTCTCTACAACCCAACAATTCCATTCCTGGGTATATAATTGACAGAAACGCATGCACATGTATATCCAAGGCAGCAAAAAACCTGGAAACAATAGGAAATAATTAAAATGTCCATCAACAGTAGGATGTGTAAATTAATTATAATCATAGTGTACTTCAATGATAATGATACAGTTCTTTCTCTTAAAGTTGGTGGAGGCTACACCAGCGCTTATTTCATTCTTTCTTCAAGAAATCTTTCCAGCTCCTCTGTCTCTTCCCCTGACCGCAAGTCAGAGAACACAGGTGCTTAAAGATCTGGACCCCAACCCTCAGCTTCACAAGTAAGGGGACAAGGGCACAAGGGAAAGGGACACATGTCAGGACTTTCCAGAGTTTTTCTTGAAATCCTCCTCCTAGTCTCCTAGGACACACTCGTTCTTTCCTTCTCAGTACCCCTCTGTCAACATCCTCTTCATATTTGAAGGTCCTCCCTCCAGATCCTTGGAGATCATCCTAGTCCATCTACCTGATGAGAAAACTCAAGTTCAGAGAGGTCGAAGGATGTGCATGCAGTAACTAAGAAGCAGCCCTGGCTCTCTCGAATCTGTGCTCTCTTTATCAGCAGTATCCAAGGTGAATTCATGTCTGTATTCATAGCACCCTTGAACACAGTCCCTTGTAAACAGCAGGTGCTCAGTAAATGCCACTTTCTCCCTCTAGGTCCTTAGCCAAGAGCTTTGTAAAACTATGAATGTTTAGATGCTGCTACACTGAAAATGACCAGCAGAGGACAGCATTTAGCTTTCCCAGCTCAACTCCTCACAATTTCGGGCTTAAAGGGAGAAGAGTTGGTTTTATTTTACATTCTCCGAATTCTGCTGGCTGGCAGTGCCTCCCGAATGCCCATCGCTCCCATTGGAAGCTTCATCCTCCTACTCCTTTGCTGAAAAAACATTCTGAGCATCTGCAGAAGCTCCAGTTTTACACATGGTGGTGGGAGGGGGACACATGGATTTGCAACAGGAACATGAAACCTTTGACCCTCTACAGAGCCTTGTGAACTGTTGGTTCTCACAGCAGCCCTGTGATACAGTGGGCAGGGAAGGCATCTAAGCTTCTCCTTTTCAGCTGGGAAAACTGAGGCTCAGAGAGCAAGGTGATATGCTTAAATACACACAACAAGTTTAGATTTCCTGATTTCTAATCCAATGAGCTTTCTGCTTTGAGAACTATCTTAAAGGTAAAATCTACCTTGAAGACATTTTCAGCCTACATACGCAGATAGGAGGCTGGAAAGTTAAAAAAAAAAAAAAAAGTCCAAAATACTATACTGCGAATAATAAGGAAACGGCATGGAGGAGAGTGCCGCAGATAGGAGGCTGGAAAGTTAAAAAAAAAAAGTCCAAAATACTATACTGCGAATAATAAGGAAACGGCATGGAGGAGAGTGCTGGGGCTCAAAGGAACGAATTGCACCATTTTCAGAGTGGGGGGGTGTGAGGAACGTTTGAGGCCAGAGAAGAGTTGCTGGAAAGAGAGGCACTCTCATCCTTACGAATAGTTAAGATGTGCAAAAGAAAAGGAGCGGGGGTGGAACTCCTAGATCAGGATGGCAAATCTGCTCCTTTCTCTCGCCTCCTCCCCTCTCCCAGCCCCCATGCCTATGACAGACATTAATCAGTTGTTGGACTCTTTCCCCTTGAGCTCAGGGTCTGCCCAGAGCCCAGGGTGGCACAGTGGTGCTCCCTCCCAGCCAATAGGAGACGGCCCATTAGATGAAGCCTCTTTGTTCTTCCTCACCCTGCTCTATTGCCTCCCTGGTGGGGGCATTGTTTGTTGTGCACCTACTGTGTGCCAAGAGTTGCGCCAAGCCCTTTACACACACCTCCCACTTAATCTACTTGGCATCCTTCCAATTTTACAAATACACAGAAAATTGAGGCACAGAGGTGTTAAAAACCAGACAGTGGCAGAACCAGGATTCAAACCCAATCCTGTCTGTCTCTAAAACCCAGACTGTGAAACTGCTCGGTAGTGAAGAAAAGCCAGTATGGGAGAAGGCCTGTGGTTTAGGCCTTGCTTAGATCTGAAGGTGGTAACAAGACTAACTAGGAGTACTACTCCATTTCTGTTGCTTATAACAAAATACTTGAGCTGGGTGTTTTGTAAGAAAATGAAATTTATTGCTTACAGTTTTGGAGGCTAAGAAGTCCAAAGTCCAGGGAACACATTTGGTGAGAGCCTTGGTGGTGATGACAGTGATGGCAGGTGTCACACTGCAAAAATGGTGGAGCACAGAGAGCAGAGAGAGCAGCCTCCTAATCCACTCTCCTTTTAAAGCCTTCGGAACCACGCCCAGGACCACGCCCAGGACCACTGCCCGTGGCCATTATTAACGAATCCACTGTGGCAGAGTCCTACAACCTAATCACCTCTTCAAGACCCCACCTCTCAATTACCATAATGGGATTTCCCACCCTCAACAGTTACCGTGGGGGTGGAGCTTCGGGGGTGGGGGGGCATCCAGTCTACAGCACTAGGCTCAGTGGAAACTGAGTCCCAGAGAACAGAGAACATTAAATATGTTTGCTCGTTCATTCTCTTTTGTTTGCTCGTTCATTCCTCAACACGTGTTTATCAAGTGCCTACTACATGCCAGACACCTTGTAGATGTTGGGAGTACAGTGGTCAACAAGAGGGACAAAACACCCCACCCTCGACTGGGGGAGACTAACAAATAATAAGTCAACTGGATTGTATGCCAGGTGATGTTATGTGCTCAGGGAAGAATAAAGGCTGGGGGAGGGGCTGAGAGAGCCCTATAGAGCCATATGGGAACTCAAGCCTGGGACAGAGCGAGGACCAGGGGCCTGAGCTTCTTGATGTGACTAATGCAAATAGGGATAAAAACCCTAAAGAGATGGGTCCTGATGCTCTCAAGGCAAATAGTGACGGGGAGTGTAAGTGGCAGGGGGGAGGGGGAAGGGGGTTGCCAGGAATACATGGAATTCCAGAGGGCTTCTTCACTGCGCCACAGACGATGTAGCTGAAGGAGGGCATCTTATCCAGAATCCACCCAGCTCCTGGGCCCCCTCCTTACTCTGGCAGATGTGGAATTCATGCATCAGACATTTTTTTGAGCACCTAATGGAGTCAATTTCATTCTTCAGTGGTCTCTGCCCACTGCCAGTATTCAGCCCCGTTGATGTCATTGGGGTGAGGTGGGAGGAAAGTTTTCAGCATCTGGGCCCTCACTTCCAGCAGGTCCATGAGCAGGCACTTATTGTGCCAGAGCAGTAGAAAATATGGAGACTGGTGTCTCTCACTATTAATAAGAAGCTTGGTGTTTAGCTGGGGCAGCAAAATGACTGTCCACGAGTTTGTGAAATAACCCAGGAAGCCCCTTGTTCATAGCACAATGCCTGCTGTGTAACAAGGCTGGTAGACAGATCAACTAGACTCTGGAAGAAATAAAAATACAAAAAGGAAATGGCATTGCTCTGCTAGAGAGTATTCAGGTCTCACCTTGGGTGCATGAGCAATATGGAAGGAAATGGAGGAGGAGGAAGAAATGCCACCCTTCATACTAGGAACAGGGTTTCACAACCTTGTGGCCAGTTCCTTTGCTCCACCATGCCCCACCTCCCCCAGGGAGTCCCAGTGTTTGGTGGAGGCTTCTGTGGCTGCCTGGGACCATGCATGGGCCCGCCTTGGATAACTTTCCCTCGAGGTGCTCTTCCTTCACTTCAGGTCTATGAACACACTGGGAGTAGTATCCACCATGAATAGGGTGCACAATTCTAAATATATGCACATGCGTGAGTGTTTGGGTCCATACACATGTATCCACAGCTTTCTTCAAATGCCTCCAAGGTGCCTGTTAATTCGACTTATTAATTCTCAGCTCTAAATTCACCCTTCAATACCTGCTCTGTGATAATGAGAATTCCTGTATGCTGCTTTTCTTTACCGTGAGCATAGTGTTCAGCTTTCTCAGTAGAGGGTGCCGAGAGAGCAGGACAGGACAGAGAGCTTGCTGTTTTTGGCAGGTGTGGGGATATCCAGTGGTGCTCTACGACAGCCATGTGTCCAGATAGTCCCAGCCAGTCCTGGCCTGGCCTAGTGATCACCTTTTTAGGATCCTCCCAACACAGCCACTGCACACTCCACGTGGCCTGTCCACGCTGGAGACCTGACTCCTTCTACATGTGCATACATCTCCCCACCAGTTGTGGCTCATGTGAGCCCTGGAGGTTTGTTTCCTGCTTGTCCAGTGATTGCAGACTATCTCTGGCGCAGATAACCCAGCAAATTTCTCTGCCATCTAGGGGCTGCCACGATACCTTCCCCAACAAAATCTGATCCCCAGCCTGGGGAGGTTGTCCTGCCTTGTGTATCTTCCTCAACTGTAGAAGGAGTAGTGCTGTAGGGTTCTGTTCACATCATATAGTTACTTTTTTTTATCATAGTTTGATAATTATTCATATTCAACTTCCATTGCATAAACCACAATGTGGTTTCTGTCTCTCGATTGGATCCAGACTGATACAACACTTGTGGCCCCTGAAATACTAAGACCCACCATACCTAGTCCCTGATAAAACAAAAAGGTAAGGGCTGGCCAGTTAGCTCAGTTGGTTAGAGTGCAGCCTTATAACACCAAGGTCATGGGTTCAAGTCCTGGTACTGGTCAGCTGCCCAAACAAACAAAAAAGGCAGAAACTCTGAGCTCATTGCCTAGCACACACAAAACAATAAATCTAAGTAGCTATATTACCATCATATGGTGGAGATAGAGATCAGTTTCCTTATTACCACAAGGGGTTGACAGCTCAGGAGAATTATCCTTAAGCATTTCCTCCTGCCTGTTTAACTTAAACTGCATTCTCTCCCGGTGTAGCAGTAAAATAACAAGTAACTAGAGCTGTCAGCAATGGAACACACACTTCATATCAAGCAGTGTAGCATGAATTTTGTATGCACTATTAGCCCCATTTTGCAGATGAAAAAACCTGAGGACTAAAGTTAGAAACTTGCTGAAGTTTTCATAGCTGACCTAGAAAGAGCTGGAATTTGAACTCAGGCCCATCCAATCCGAAAGACCAAAGTCTTAATCACCAACGTATTTCCTCATTGCAAACATCTATTGCTGTGTCAAGCTCTGTACTAAGTGATTCATAGTATTTATGTCATGTGTTTCCCATAACAACTGTGTTTGGTAAGCAGTGTTTTTGTTCCTATTGTATAGATGAAGAGACTAAAAGTCGTACCTAAGGCCACTCAGCTAGGAGTGGTGGGGGCAGGATTCAAAAAGGCCCTCCGACTCCAGGACCCACACTTTTATTGTATACAGGGTATTACTTCTTTGGCTCACATAATAGAAGTGAACTTTGGAGTGTGAACGTACCTAGACCTGGGGACCATGATGGTTGAAACAATGGGATGCACGTGGCATGTAACCCCCACATAGTCCCTGCTGTCCCCAGCAATGCCATTCGTGTGTGTTAATAAAAGATAGAAAGCTGGCAAGGGAGAAAGGTATAGGACAAGATGGGCCACATCGTCCATCACGCTACTATCCCTAACCCTGATCCTAAGCGGGAGGCATGGTCTGCAGGCACCTGCACAAGACTGGCTTGGAGGACCTGTGTTTGTCTCCAGCCCTCACTCCGGAAGGGGATTCCCTGACACTCAACATTCAGATCTGCCCATGGCAGTTGGGCCACTAGAGCGTCTTGCCAATACCTCATGCTCTGATTCCATGCTCACCAACTGTGCCAACCTCAGTGATTAGTCCCCTTTGTTTGGTCTCATGGATGTTCACCAGTTTAGCTCTAAGATCCTTGCAGCTGATGGGGAGAGGGAAATATGACCCATTATAAGATCCAGAGTATTTGCAGGTTGCTAAGAGAAAGCACAACTATTCCAGATACTGAAACTAAAGAACATATTCTCCTCTAAATCTTCATAGAGAGGCCACATCCTCAACGATATCCCTACAAAAGAGAGGGGATCATGTTCAAAACCATATTTTTCATAATGTCCATCAACGTAGGTTGAGGACCACCAATCAAAGCACAAAGCATTAAGAGTAGTTCTTCAAGGAGCCAGTGAGAGACAGTCAAACACACCACTCTGCTGCTCTGGTGAAACTGGTAATATATTTAATACATGTCCAGAGACTGAACAGAATGCATACCCTGCAGGCACTTATCCAGAAACAGCGTTTCTCTCAGCCAAGCTTTTGAAAAGTACACAGCAGCTATGAGGTTGAGATTCTACTTGGAGTGCTGGTACTTTCCATTGCCAGTTAAGAGATGAGCCATATGCGTTAATAATAAACTGAGCTGGGGCTTCTGTTAGATCCTCTAAGGACAGCCCAAACACTGGAAAGAACATGCTTCTGAAGAGATGGCCAACGCACATCGCCTCCAAAGTGCATCAAGGAAATCCCTGCAGACAGAGCCAAGATTCTCTCCAGGAGGAGCTTTGAAAGTTCTCTAACATGCAACGAATGGGTATTTGAGGCCCTACAGTTCCACATCATAATGTGCAACAGCAATAAAAATTAGCCTGGGATATTGTAAAGCAGATTTGTAACCATGTACAGATTCAGAATTGGTAGCCCCTGTTTCTTGAGATCATTAGATAGCAGTGTTGATTATCTATTAAGACCACTCCTAGTCCATGATATCAGAATTAAGTAATTTGCATGCAAGAGAAACGCTTGACCTTCTGTTCTGCAGAGCAGGGCAGGGTGGCAGGGCCACACAATATTTAACAACCTGAATGGCACAGACACTGACACTTCAGAGCTGACGCTGGCTGGTGGGCTGCACTGTGCATAAGGGTTGAGCAAGCCAGTAGATTGCAGCCCGTCCCAAAGCGGTTTCAAGTTAAAAATAAAAGAAGCCAAGACACATCCTTATTTTACCCTACTGGAAATTACGAACAGTGTAGTTCATATTTTTCCCTATATATTGTGTCAAAGGCTGGCCGGTTAGCATAATTGGTTAGAACATGGTGCTGATAACACCAAGATCCAGCTCGATCCCTGTACTGGCCCGCCACCAAACAAACAAACAAACAAACAAACAAAAAAAGAGGCTGGAAGAGGATCAGCAAAGTCACAAACCATTTACTATAATTTTTGGCAGATTTTGCCACAAAATCATATAAATTATAGCAGATGACCGCTCACAGCTTGTAAAGTATGCATGTAGATTAGATGGTTAGGGTTGCAAATTATTAAGCAAAAGCCATGCAAATAAATGTTGCCTGTACATGCTGGAGTAGGGTGACCAACTCATTCTGGTTTGAAGAGAATTTTCAAATTTTATTACTGAATGTCCCATGTCCTGGGAAACCCCTCAGTCCCTGGCAAATCCAGAAGTTGGTCACCCTCTCTGGAGGCCTTACTCCCACGCTGGTGATCCCTGACTGTGTATTCATATTAGGGGTGAGGCACAAAACACTTATTAGAACTTCTGAGTTGGAGCGGGACTTGACTGATGGCAGTCGCTGCAGGGTGTTTGAACATCAGGTCAGCTTGTGCACCGAGGGAAACAGCACATTGCAGTCGTTTGGAGGACTTTTGTCTGGGGTGTTCATTTTCTCCGCAGATGCATCCTCCAGTTCCCTGCCTGTGGATTGTAAATCAAGTTGCTCACTTCCTGGGGACTGGGGTTCCCACCGTTCAATATGCAGATTTTTGCTTGATCCTTGTTGTTAGCCCCTTCCCTTCCTTCCTCCTCCCAAATTCAATGTGCCTCACATCTCCCATTGTACAGTCGCTACAGTTCAATTTATGTATATGATGAATAAACATAGCCTGGGAAAACTGTAAAGCAACTCTGGCTGAAGGGGGTAAGGAAGGTGACCTGGAGTTTCCATTTATGTGCCTGTTTCCCAGCTTTCAGCCTCAAACTATACCTTACCTCTTCTAGTGATAAGCCTTTCTGAGACTTTGGGGGTGGAGTGGAAGAATCAGTTGGCTTCTCGTTTTCTCCCTCTGGGCATACCAGTTAAAGCATCCACTACTCTGCCAAGTCAGTTACCAATCCTCAATGCGCTTTCCAGCTTCAAAAAATGTGTTGAGGGCCGGCCCGTGGCTCACTTGGGAGAGTGCGGTGCTGATAACACCAAGGCCACGGGTTCGAATCCCTATATAGGGATGGCTGTTAGTTCACTTGGGAGAGCGTGGTGCTGACAGCACCAAGCCAAGGGTTAAGATCCCCTTACCAGTCATCTTTTAAAAAAAACCAAAAAAACAAAAAACGTGTTGAAAATTCTTGGCTGCTGTTTTCCTTTCTCTTATTCCTCTTGTCCTTGAAGGATTTACCCAGGCTATTTCTGTTTATTTATTTATTTATGTTTGAGTGGCTGGCCAGCGTGGGAATTTGAATGCTTGACCTTGGTGTTATTAACACCGTGCTCTAACCAACTGAGCTAACCAGCCAGCCCTGCTATCTCTACTGTCATTTTAGTGGGATTTGGAGAGGGAGAGGAAATAAACTCGTGCTATGAATCTACCCGGTTTATTTGGACATCAATTTCTCTAGTAGTCTGTATTTTGAACATCTAATGGGTGGATGTTGGCACTTCTAGAACTGTCTTTCATGTCTATTACCTTTTCTTTTCTACTTTTTATTTATTCATCCTGTGCTGCTGTTTTTAGGAAAAATTGCTTGGTCTAATCTTTCAGCTCACCGATTAGCTCTTCAGCTGCCTACATTCTACTACTTAGCTCAACCATCAAGGTGGTTTTTGTAAAAAATGTTATAAATATATTTTTATCTCCAACATCTTTATTATTATTATTTTTTTAAATTTTAAATTGTCGATATACAATGTGGTTGATTATTGTGGCCCATTACTGAAACCTCCCTTCCTCCTCCCTCTCCCCGCTCCCACCCAACAATGTCCTTTCTGTTTGCTTGTCGTATCAACTTCAAGGAATTGTAGTGGTTATGTCTTCCTCCACCCCCCCCCGGTTTTTCTTTTGTGTGTGTGAATTTATTTATTTATTTTT
>NW_007731938.1:37126-42860 GCF_000696425.1 Galeopterus variegatus
AGCACCGCGCTCTCCTGAGTGAGCCACAGGCTGGCCCTGTCCAATATTGACAGTGGGGTGTTCAGGTCCCCTGCTATTATGGTATTAGTGTCTATTTCCTTCTTTAGGTTGAATAGTTTGTTTTATAAATCTGGCTGCTCCAACATTGGGTGCGTACATATTTATGATTGTTATGTTTTCTTGATGGATCAGTCCTTTTATCAGTCCTTTGTCTCTTTTTATGGTTTTTGTTTAAAGTCTATTTTGTCAGATATAAGAATAGCTACTCCAGCTCGTTTTTCTTTTCTGTTTGCATGGTGAATCTTTTTCCATCCTTTCACTCTTAGTCTATGTGAGTCTTTATGGGTGAGGTGGGTCTCTTGAAGGCAGCATATAGTTGGGTCCTCCTTTTTAATCCAGTCAGCCAGTCTGTGTCTTTTGACTAGAGAAGTTAATCCTTTTACATTAAGAGTTGTTACTGAAAAGTGTTCATTTACTCCTAGCATTTTATTGATTGTGTTCATTTACTCCTAGCATTGACAACAGTTTGGTTGTCTTAGGTGTCTTTTGTTCCTTGCTTTCTGATTTACTGTTTGTTTTCTGTGGTTGTTGGTTCCTTAGGTTGTAGATAGCCTTGTTGTTTGTTTGTTTTCTCTTCATGAATGCCATTTTTATTATACTAGTGGGTTTTGATTTTTCTTGGGTTTTTATGGCAGTGGTAGTTATTTTTCAGGTACCAAACCCAGTACTCCCTTGAGAATTTCTTGTAAGGGTGGTCGTGTGGTGGTGAACTCCTGCAGTTTTTGTTTGTCTGAGAAGTATACAATTTGCCCTTCATTTTGGAAGGATAGCCTTATGGGGTAGAGTATTTTTGGCTGGCAATCTCTGTCTTTTAGTATTTTGAATATATCATCCCATTCCTTTCTGGCTTTTCGAGTTTGTGATGAAAAGTCTGATGTTAGTCAGATTGGGGCTCCCTTATAGGTGATTTGATGCTTCTCTCTTGCTAATTGTTTGTCAATATTATTTATCTTTTCATAAGCCAACTATTTGATTCATTGATCTTTTGTATTGTTTGGGGGGTTTTAATTTCATTAAGTTCTTATCTGATCTTAATGATTTCTTTCCATCAGATAACTTTGGGTTTGGATCGTTCTTGCTTTTCTAGTTCTTTAAGGTGAAATGTTAGGTTATTCACTTGCCATCTTTCCATTCTTCTGAAGTAAGCATTTAATGCAATAAATTTCCTCCTTTGTTTGACTTTTGCAGTATCCCACAGGTTTTTGTATGATGTATCACTATTTTCATTAATTTCAATAAATTTTTTGATTTCCTGTTTGATTTCTTCTTGGACCCATATGTCATTAAGTAGAATGCTGTTTAACTTCCATGTGTTTGTATAGTTTCCAGAATTTCATTTGTTATTGGTTTCTAATTTTATTCCATTGTGGTCTGGAAAAAATACATGGGATAATTCCATTTATTTTGAATTTCTTGAGACTTCATTTATGACCTAAAATGTGATCTATCCTGGGGAATAATACATATATTGATGAGAAAATGAATATTCTGAGGTTGTTGGATGGAATGTTCTGTAGATATCTGCCAAGTCCCATTGGTCTAAACTTCCACAAGCATGCTGGTTAAACTCTCCATTGTGTTTTTTATTTCACTGAATAACTTCTTCAGTTCAACAAGTTCTGCTACATTTTTTTTCAGGACATTAATTTCTTTGTACATTTCCTCTTTCAGGTCCTGTATACTTTTCCTCACTGTCTAGCTGAGCTTTCTTGTATCTCATTCATTTTCCTTAGAGTTATCACTCGAAATTCCTTGTCAGTCATTTGAAGGGCTTCTTGTTCTATAGGATCTAGAGCTTGAGAGTTATTATCCCTTGGTGGTGTACTTTCTTGATTTTTCATATTTCTGGTATCTTTTCTTTGATGTTCATTCATTGTGGCATGGGGTTTCACAGTCCAAAGGTTTGACACTATTTACTGACTAAGATGTTGCTGTGGTTGCCAATTTGGTATGGCTACCTCAGTGACTGCTCAGTTGGCCACTAGTGCTTTGTGTGTGTGGTTGCCTCAGGTCTTGGGCTTCTGTGGGGGGCCACCTCTCTGGTCAGCTGGGACTCTGCCAGGCTGCTGGATCACGGGGTGGTACCACAGGGTGTGTGGTCTCTGCTGAGCTTCCACCTCCTGTGCTGGACTTCTCCCTGTTCTGTGTGCTATGGCCTGGGCTGCCAGTATGCGCTGAGGCATCGCAGAGTGTGTGGTCTCTGCAGAGCTTCCCCTTCCCCTGCAGGATGTCTCCCTGCTCTGTGCACGCTAGGCCAGGCTTGGGATGGATCCGGGTGGCGGAGGTGAAGCCTACCTGCTGCTGGATCGCATAGCGGTGGCCCCCCCACAGGGTGTGTGGACTCAACCGACTTCTATCTCCCTTGCTGGATGTCTCTCTGCTCTGTATGCACGTCTCTCTGCTCTGTATGCATTGGGCTGGGCTGCTGGATCACGCGACCGCAGTGTGGTCCCCGTGGAGTTCCCGCCTCCCCTGCAGGATGTCTCCCTGCTCTGAGCGCACTAGTCTCCAACATCTTTAAAGAAATCTTTTTCATCTTCTCTTATCTGAGAATATTAATTATTTCTTTTCAGCTCTCATCTACTCCATCCTTTATTTATTTATTTATTATGAATATTCATGAGATACAAAGCTGATTGTCCCCCCTCCTGCACATGATGTGGGGGCCAGATTCATACTGGGAGCATATCCATTACCAGAAATTACTTTTGTACCCTTTGTCCCCTCCCAATTATCCCCCAACCTCCCTCCCCTTCCCCCTCTCCCCTCAACTCCAATTTGTAGCCCTAGGAATGTTCCCTCCCTCTGTTGGATCATGGCACTACTGTGGACTTTCTTTCCTGCCTTCCTTTCTCTTTTAGCTCTCACATATGAGTGACCGCATGTGGTATTTATCTCTGTGTGCTTTGCTTGTTTCACTCAACATAAGTTTCTCCAGGTTCATCCATGCCGTTTGCTTGAATTCTATGTATATTCTGGATATTAGTCCCTTGTTGGATGCATAGTTGGCAAAAATTTTCTCCCACTCTGTAGGTTGTCTTTTCTCTCTGTTGATTGTTTCTTTTGCTGTGCAGAAACTTCTTAGTTTGATGTAGTCCCATTTGTTTATTTTTTCTTTTACTGCTTGTGCTTTCGGGCTCATGTTCATAAAGCCTGTGCCCAGACCTAACTGCTGAAGTGTTTCACCTATATTTTCCCTTACTAATTTTACAGTTTCAGGTCTATACCTAGGTCTTTAATCCATTTTGAGCTGATTTTAGTGTATGGTGAGAGATGCATATCTAGTTTCATTCTTCTGCATATGGGTATCCAGTTTTCCCAGCACCACTTGTTGAAGAGGCAACCTTTTCCCCAATGTAGATTTTTGTTACCTTTGTCTAATGTCAGATGGCTATAAGCCTGAGGAGTGATTTCTGGGTTCTGAATTCTACTCCGCTGGTCCGAATGTCTATTTTTATACCAGTACCATGCTGTTTTGTTTACCACAGTTTTGTAGTATAATTTGAAGTCCAGCAGAGTTATGCATCTGGCTTTTTTTTTTTTTTTTTTGCTAAGGATTGCTTTGATTATTCGGGGTCTTTTGTTTTTCCATATGAAAGGTAAGATTGTTTTTTCCATTTCTGTGAAGAATGTCGTTGGCATTTTGATGGGGATTGCATTGAATCTGTAGATCACCTTGGGTAGTATAGACATTTTCACCATGTTAATTCTTCCAATCCAAGAGCATGGAGTATCTTTTCATATTTTTGTGTCTTCTTTAATTTCTTTCAGACTTGATTTGTAATTCTCAATGTAGAGGTCTTTCACCTCCTTGGTTAAATTGATCCCTAGGTATCGTATTTTTTTTTGGGTGAAAACTGTAAATGAGCTTACTTTCTTTATTTCTCTTTCTGTTAATCCATTATTTGAGTACATAAATGCTACTGATTTGGGGGCATTTATTTTGTATCCTGCAACATTACTGAAGTTATTAACCTGCTCTAGGAGTTTTTTGATAGAGTCTTCAGGTTTTTCTCTATATAGTATCATGTCATCTGCAAATAGGGAAAGTTTGACTTCATCTTTTCCAATCTGGATTCCCTTTATTTCTTTCTCCTGTCTGATTGCTCTAGCTAGTACCTCCAATACTATGTTGAATTGAAGTGGTGAGAGTGGACATCCTTGTCTTGTTCCTGTCCTTAAGGGGAAGGCCTTAAATTTTTCCCCATTCAGAATAATACTGGCAGTGGGCTTGTCATAAATGGCTTTTATTGTGTTAAGGCATTTTCCTTCTATACCTAATTTGTTGAGAGTCTTTATCATGAAGGAATGTTGAATTTTGTCAAATGCTTTTTCAGCATCTATTGAGGTGATCATATGATCTTTGTCCTTGAGCTTGTTGATGTGATGTATCACATTTATTGACTTTTGTATGTTGAACCATCATTGTATCCCTGAGATGAATCCCACTTGATCATATTGTATAATTTTTTAAATGTGTAGCTATGTTCTAATTGCTAATATTTTGTTGAGGATTTTAGCACCTAGGTTCATCAAGGATATTGGTCTGTAACTTTCATTTTTCTTGTGTCTTTATCTGGTTTTGGTAGCAGAGTTATGTTGGCCTCATAGAATGAGTTTGGGAGAGTAGCATCTGTTTTAATTGTTTGGAACATTTTCATGAGAATTGGTATGAACTCCTCTTTAAAAGTTTGATAGCATTCAGATGTAAAGCCATCTGGACCTGGTCTTTTTTTTTTTTGTTGGAAGTCTGCTAATTACTGCTTCAATCTCCTTGCTTATTATTGGTCTGTTCAGGTTTTCTATCTCTTCTTGGTTCAGTCTTGGTAATTGTTATTTGGGTCTTCTCTCTTCTTTTTTTTGTTAATCTAGCTAATGGTGTGTCTATTTTGTTTATCTTCTCGAAAAACCAACTTTTAGTTTTGTTAATCTTTTCTATTGTTTTTTGGGTCTCTATTTCATTTAGTTCTGCTCTGATCTTTTTTTTTTTTTTTTTGACCAGTAAGGGGATCGTAACTCTTGGCACAGTGAGGTCTGCCCCATGCTCAGACAGTGAATGCACTGGTCATCCCGATATAGGATCTGAACCCATGGCTTCAGTGCTACCAGCGTCATACTCTCCTGAGTGAGGCACGGGGCTGGCCCCTGATCTTAATTATTTCTTTCTGTCTACTGCCTTTAGGTTTGGATTGTTGCTGTTTTTCAAGTTCTTTGAGGCATAGCGTTAGGTCGTTTATTTGGAGTCTTCCCATTTTTTTGATATAAGCATTTACTGCAATAAATTTTCCTCTTAGTACTGCTTTTGCAGTATCCCACAAGGTTTGGTATGATGTATCTTTATTTTCATTAGTTTCTAGAAATTTTTTGATTTCCTGTTTAATTTCTTCTTGGACCCATAGGCCATTCAAGAGCCTATTATTTATTTTCCATGTATTTGTATAGCTTCCAGCAATTTGCTTATTGTTTATCTCCAGTTTTAGTCCATTGTGGTCTGAAAAGATTGTTGGAATGATTTCAATTTTTAAAAATGTACTGAGACTAGATTTGTGACCTAATATGTGGTCTATCCTGGAGAATGTACTGTGAGCTGATGAGAATAAAGTGTATTCTTTAGCTGTTGGGTGAACCGTTCTGTATATATCCGCCAAGTCCAGTTGGTCTAGAGTGTAGATTA
>NW_007731938.1:43703-48308 GCF_000696425.1 Galeopterus variegatus
TTTTTGCTTTCCATTTGCATGGTATATCTTTTTCCATTCCTTCACTTTTAGTCTATGAGTGTCTTTACAGGTGAGGTCGGTCTCCTGAAGACAGCATATACCTGGGTCTATCTTATTAATCCAGTTAATCTGTGTCTTTTGAATGGGGAGTTTAGTCCATTCACATTCAGAGTAGTCATTGAGAAGTGTTGTTTAATTCCTGTCATTTAATTGCTACTTGCTTAGGTGGTTTGGTCTTTTGATCATTATTTCCCCTTTTATTTCTCTTCTTCAATATGAGTTGGGAATTTAAGCCAGAATGATTTAGCTTCTTTCTCTTTCTTGCTGTCATTTTTATTTTAACTGTGGGTTTTGCTCTTGCTCGTGTATTCGTGATGATGGTCACCATTATTCAGATTCCAGATGAATGACTCCCTTGAGAATTTCTTGCAGGGCTGGTCGTGTGGTGGTGAACTCCCACAACTTTTGTTTATCTGGGAAATACACTATTTCTCCTTCCTTTCTGAAGTAGAGCCTTGCTGGGTAAAGAATTCTTGGGTGGCAGTTTTTTTCTTTTAGCATTTTGAATATATCATTCCACTTTCTTCTGGCCTGTAGGGTTTCAGTTGAGAAGTCTGCTGTTAGTTTGATGGGGGTTCCCCTATAAGTGACCTGATGCTTTTCTCTTGCTGCTTGTAGAATTATATCTTTGTCTTTGAGCTTTGCGAATTTAACTATAATATGTCTTGGGGAGGATCTTTTTGGGTTAAATCTGTTTGGCGACCTTTGAGTTTCCTGGATATGAAAGTCAGTATCTCCCCCTACACCTGGGAAGTTTTCTGTTACTATTTCTTTGAGTAGGTTTTTGATACCTTTTCCTTTCTCCTGCCCTTCAGGAATACCCACAATTTGGATGTTAGAGCCCTTGAGGTTGTCTGCTATCTCTTGTAGGTTTTCGTCATTATTTTTAATTCTTTTTTCCTTTTTTTTGTCTGCTTGACTTATTTCAAAAAGACCATCTTCATTCAATGAAATTCTTTCTTCTGCTTGCTCTACCCTGCTGCTCAAGCTCTCAGTCATGTTTTTTATTTCATTGAGTGAGTCTTTCATTTCTAGAAGTTCTGCTACACTATTTTTTATGGTATTAATCTTTTTGTAGATTTCCTCCTTCATATTCTGGATGTTTTTTCTTATTTCATTGTGTTCTCTAATTGAGTCTTCCTTTATGTCTTCAAGTTTTCTTAAGATCATTGCTCAAAATTCTTTTTCAGAAATTTCAAGGATTCCCTATTCCATGGAGTCTGACTTTGGGGTGTTACTATATCTTTTCGGTGGTGTCATTTCTTCTTGATTGTTTGTACTTCTAGTGTTTTTTCACTGATGCTTGGTCATTTGGTAGGGGGTTTGCTTCTTCTATTACACTAAGGTTGGCTGTGCAGTGGCCTTGGTTGCTACTGTGAAGGGTTAATTGTCTTTGCTTCACAGTAGGTGTGGTGGTGGTTATATTAAACCACCTTGGTTCCCGTTCTAGACTCTGTGGTCATAGAATGAGCCCCTAGCGCATGGAGTTCTGCTGGGCCAAACTTGGTGAGTTGGAACCATAGGCTGGTGCTACCCCCTGGGTCTGAGGTGGGATGAGGGGCTGCATGGAGCTGTGCGGTTCCCCTGGCTGGTGTTGCTGCCAGCCACCCCCAGTGGGATCACCTGTGTGGTGCCAGTTCAGGGTGCAGGGGTGGGTCCTGGAGCTCCCCCCCTCCTGGGTCCAAGGCAGCAGGGTGAGGGAGCCATGTGGAGCCACCTGGTTCTGCTGTCTAGTGCTGCTCGAGAATATTAATTATACTTACTTCAAGGCTCATTACTGGTTATCCTATTGGTTTAATCTTGGGAACTGAAGCTTCTCACATTAAGCTGTGTGGCTTTGGGGTAAGTTACTAATCATTTTACACCTTAGTTTCCTCATTTATAAAATGGGCATAAAAATAGTCCCAGCTTATAAAATTTTTGAGAGGATTAAAGTATTTTTATATGTGCAATATGTTTAGAATAGTGCCTGACATGTAAATGCTCAGTAAATATTAGCAATGATTATTAGGTTTCCTCAGGTGTAAGTCTTCCTCTCATGATGGTGCTTCTCAAGTGATATTTAATTTCTTGACAGTGAACTCATATTTGCCCATGAGGTTTTCTGCAAGAAATCTGCTTGCATCACTTGCTCTGATGGAGGGGTCAAAACTATTTCCCTAGTGTGTGCTCTATATTGCTTTCAAGGAAAGTGAAGAACGGACAGGGTGCACCATCAGGTGGATGGTCTTGTAGCTGGTCTTTGGGGAGTGGCTGCTACCCATTCTTCCCTGGCTTTGCCATCCATCTGGGGTCTTTCTCTGTCTCCCAGTCCCTAATACAGCTCATACCAGGAGACAGACACTGCTGTTCTGGCCATCTTGTCTGCAGGGGCAGGGTTTAGGGAGGTGTTCAGGAACCACCTCAGCTATCTGCTCTCATGGGAGTACTTGCCTAACCCTCACATCAGTAGCTCTTTGGCCCCTTCTTGGCCCCTTCTTGTTCCAGGCCTATAGCACCTCTGGGCATGAAGTGCCCTTGTGGGTGCTCCCACTTTTGTAGTGTATATACACAAGCGTATATGTAGTAGTGTATCTTGGCCACTGCTGGGCTGCAATGTTATGTCTGATCCTGTATGCTTTCAGCCTCTCAGAAATCCCTCCGTGCTTCTGATTCTCTGAACAAGGAGAGGCTGCAGCATGTGCTCAGTACACTATCATGAAAAGGGGGAGTCTGAGAATTTCTAGAAAAGATGAGAATTGTGCAGAATCTTGGAGAAAGAGTAGGAGCAGCAAAATCAAAAATGAGAGAGCAGGGCATTGCAGGCCGAGGAAACAGCATGCGCAGGTATGGGGACAGGACACCATACAGTACAGGCAAAGGGAAGACAAGCAACTTGACATCTTGAGAGAGGCAAGAGCTGCATGGGCTGCAAAGGGCTGCAGGGCATGACCAGTCTGATGTGCCATATTAAGGAAATGGACTGTATCCTGGAGAGCACCTGATGGTTTTAACAAAGTGGCATAGTCAGATGTGTATCTTGCTCACTCTGGAGGATCAATTTGAGGGGAGTGAGACTGGAGCCAGGAAGACCAGTTAGAAAGCTCCTGCAGAATCTGGGCTAGATACCAAAAGGGCCTGAAAACCGGGACAGTGATACTTAAGGGATAGAGAGCAGGGGTCAGATTCAACAAATATTTAGGAAGTAAAATCTACAGATGAGGAGTTCTAACATTGTTCCTTTAGACATAATAGAAAGACACTCCAGCCTTCTTCCAGCATGGTCATATGTTTTTGTAAGATTTACAAAAGTATGCTATTTTAGCTGCAAACAGTTAATACCACTGATAATAGATGTAAATTTTTATGACTATGGCCAAAGTTGGAAATAATGCTATTAGGTTTCATATCTGAGCTATAAGATTGCAGGGCATTTTAAGTTTTCCTGTGTAGTTTCTAATCTTAATACTTCTTGAATTGATACAAGTATCATCTAGCTTGTTGTGGATGTTCTTGCATTGGTGGATTAAGTTTTACATTATCCTTGTAGATGTAAGTATTTTACATCAAGTTCTCATAAAATTTAATCTTTTCTTAGTGTGTGCACCTAGAACTTGCAGACTTCATCAGTATAAAATATATCAGATAAGCTAAGATGCAATCAGATACGGGGATATGCATAAAACAATTTTTTATTTCACATGCATGCATACTTATATTTGCAATACTCCTACAGTTTGTGCCTTACTATGCAGGAATTCTAATAAAATACATTTCCTGAAATTGCTCAAAAAAGATGTATTTATATTTGTGTGTTACAATTGTATGTGCTGCCTTGAGCATATTCACTACAGAAGAGAACTTTCATTTTAAATAAGCGCAGATGAGAATAGCCTTACATGCTTAAAACTTTATGCATATAATGGTTGAAAGAGTTTTCCATAGACTAGTTTCTGGCTCCATACATTTCAAATCTTGTTTCTCTCCCACTGCTGATACGTTTCTGAAAACAGGTGCTGTAGTGAGATAGGAGGTGCTTGGTTTCCCTTGGGCTGGGGTTTCAGATCACTCCCCTGGACCTCAAACCACTCCCCTAGGACTCAAGCCCCCTCCTCTGAGTCCTGAGCTACTGCTGCTTGTTGCACTTATTTTCAGCACCAACATGTGGAGCTTGAGACCGCAGGAGTCAGACTTACATAATTCCAGTGGTTGAGCATGCTCAGTAGAAAGGAGTTTATCCTATAAATGACCTTCCACTGGAGGTGACAGAGAGCACCTAGCATATTTTAACTGTATTTGGTGAAATTTGACCAATGAGCATGCTCCAGAGAGACCAACTGAATGTGTGCAAGGCTATGTTACATAACTGGGAACACTGTCCTTTGTTTAGTATTCATAAATATTGAATAGCCAACTATAAAGGTAGAATCCAAGAAGAAGGCAGGGCTCTTGCTTATTCTCTCTGGAGCCTACCTGTACTTCACCTGTGAGGTGTGCATACCTTGCCTTTTTATGTTAAACCTGCCTTTTGAGGACTGCTGCTCACTCTCTCCAGAAGTACGTATT